>NW_024433838.1:0-41027 GCF_017639785.1 Mesocricetus auratus | reverse complement strand
ATGCCATGTTTTATAGGTCTTTAAAAGGTTTAAAGAACATCTATCCACTTGAAATATATCTAGAAAATATAACTAACATAAGTTTTGACTATTATAGGTAACTATCTATCATCTGTATTTAATTATACATTTTAATGAGCTGTATAAATACAATATCTAAACAAGTGTAAAATTGTACCTTTAACAAATTTACCTAAATTTGTATCAATAAATCAAAATCAATACCAATGCAAAGTATTCATTTCTATATCATATTTCCCTTTTTCTTTTAAAAAGCGATTGGCTGTGGTCACTAACCATTTACAACCAACACCATTTAAATAAAAAAAAAAAAACAATACTTGGGAATGTGTGTATTGTTCTCTCTAAACTGCTTCCTGCTGTTTGTGGTCACTGAAAATACCGTGGTGGGATCCTGAGAAAACTCAGAAACCTGGCCAAATCCTGGCTGTAGTAGTCTGCAAGGCTGCATGGCCTCAGCTGTTTTGGATGTTGGATGACCTGGGCCACTGCTTCAGCGAGTCTTGCTTGATCAAACCAAATTAGTCTAGAAGGAATTCAAAGCTTTTCATTATCTGTGGAAACAAAAACAGAACCCCTTTTACAAAGCAACTTGTCCTTAGACTTAAATTTTGAAGTCAAGGCATTTTAAAAATATATAGATTGGATTAATCCAGCGACACTTATTATCAAATGTCTTTTAACAGCTGTTGCCCTTCCCTCAGAGACCAAACAATTCAAAGCCAAAGTCCATTCAGATAACAGGGATAAGTACTGATCTACTATCAGATTACCAAGGTCTCCCCACTGTACACACATTCAGGGGGTCTGGGTCAGTCCAATGCTGGTTTCTCAGCCATCAGTCTGGGTCCATGAGTTTCCCCTTGTTCAGGGCAGTGTTTCTGTGGATTTCACCAGCCTGGTCTTGACCCCTTTGGTCTTCACTCCTCCGTCTCTGAAACTGGGTTTCCAGGAATTCAAAAATTCAGTGTTTAGCTGTGGGTGTCTGCCTCTGCTTCCATCAGCCACTGGATGAAGGCTTTAGGATGGCATACAAGGTAGTCATTATCTGGGAAGGGCATTGAATCTATTGCTTAGATTGCCAGTTTGTGTCATTATTGTAGATCTGTGGAAATCTTCCCATCACTGTGTACTTTTTTGGTTAGAAAATGTTTTCACTATGAATTCTTTGATACTATTTTTTTCTGAGACTTTGAGCTGAGATTCTTCTCTTTGTGTTCTGTTTTGTTTGGTTTAGTCATTTCATAGTGTTCTAGATTTCCTGGATGTTATGTTTCAGGAAATTTTTAGTTTTAAACTTTTCTTTGTCAATGTAGCTATTTCTTCTTTCATACCTTCAAAGACTGAAATTCTGTTTTATGTCTTGGATTCTTTTGGTGAAGCTTGCCTCTGTATGTCCTGTTTGATTATCTAGATTTTCATTACCAGAATCCATTAAGTTTGCATGTTTCAGTGGCAATTATTTCCCTTTTCAGGTCTTGAAGAGATTCATTCATTTCCTTCAACTGATTGTTTTTTTAATGAGATTTTATTATTCTTTCACTGCTTTCTTTAAGGATTTATTCACTTCCTTTTTCAGGTCTATCATCTTTATAAAATTGATGTTAACCCAATTGTGCTTCATCTGTGTTGGAATATTCATGACTTGGTGCAGTAGGATAGCTAGAATCTGATAGCAACATTACTCTGGTTGTTGCTGATTTTGTTCTTATGCTGGTTTTAAGCTGATTGTGGCTCTATATGTCTATTTCTCAGTTTGTCTTTGTTGGATGGGTCTTTTATTCCTTGGTTTCTATTTCCTCTCTGATCTTCTGTTCTGGGTCGTCTATGCTCTGCTGGTGAGCATCTCATCTCCTCTGTCTTGGAGAGAAATGCAATCTGACCAGCCTGAAGTAAAGAACCTTTTTCCTTTGCATCAGAACTGTCAATTCCTTAGGTTGGTCTCTGGGAACCCGTAAACCTGGCACAACAGTATTATGCTTTGTTCTCTGTCAAAATATCTCCCAGATTCCATATGGTATTTCCACACCATACAGGCTAATGCTTTAAAATAAGGATTTAACACTTTGGCTGGGGAAACAGCATGAACTTCCCATGGTTTTGTATTGTGAATATAACATCTGCTGATGCCAGACTATACTTTCTAACACCTGACCTTGTTACCTTCCTTAGTCAACCCCCCAGGTGAATTGGGATCACTATTTTCTTTTAGAACCTTTTTTAAAGGACACAACCATTGAATATTTCCCAACAATTTTTGAAAAATCGCTTAAAAGATTGTCAGATTGTAAGTTATCTTTTTTAATTTTTTAAATTGAGGTTTAATTTTTATTAGACTATAACATATGTCCCAAGTATGGTTTAATTTTTATTAGAATATAACAAATGTCCCAAATAACTTGAAAAATCACTCAAAATTTGCAAGTAGTCTTTTTGGATCCAACCATTAAGCCTCTCACTAGCTGACAAGGCCTCGTTTGCATCTTAGCTGACATGCTCTAATTTGCATTTACACAGACACCTTTGTGGGTGGGGCCTGACGAAGAGGCAGTTCTTTGAAAAAACTTTTTTTTAAATCATGTATTAACTTTATTTGCTAGATTATCTTTTTTGTTAACCATAAAAAATTTAGGAGGATCTCTGTATCCTCTCGTTTTAAACTTCATAGAATAATCCATACATATTTTCTTGGCTCCTAGGCTATGCCGTAAGCTTCTGGTGTTTTCTATTGATTGGCTCTGAAGGCTTAAATCTTTCATCTTTCCTGTTAAGACACTGACCTGACTGGCTGGATGCTGCTTTTGGCCCTATCTAAAGCAATTTAGGTAGCTTTTTAACTATATTCAAAGTGATTTAAGTATCCTTTTAATCATATCCAAGGCAATTAGAACAGTTGCTTTCATCAACATTCACGCATTTACACGTCACATTCCATATATACTGGCATGACCACGCCTATACACCCAGATCATATACACATCTCTTTCATCTATCCTCTTGCTTAGGTTCTTAATTGAAGTCTCTTGCTATAGCCATATAGTTGAATTATGAGCATCCAAAATCTGAACAAATCCAAATTTATCCATGTAGTCTTTTTTCTATAAGGTCTTAAAACAGTTTCTGACTGGCTGTATTAATAGCATTTCTATACATTTGTCTGGGCGTCAGCCATGGCAGCAGCTCTCAAGGCTGTGAGCTTCCTAGGCTCTGGCTCTGACCTTCCTCGCCCCTGGCCTTTGGGCCTGGGCTGGCCTGCTGTAGGTTACCTGCTGCCGTTTTTCTCTCCTGCACCCTGGACTTTTTTAAGTTCCTGCCAGTCTGACATCCGAACAAACCTTTAACAGACTCATTTGTGCCGCCTTCCTTTCTACAAGGTCTTAGCATGGCCTGGCATGCGGTATTAGCATTTTCATAAGCTAGCTGTCTCAATCAAAAGGTTCATACCTGTACTCCCCTTAGATGATGTTTGTATTAGCCTACAGACAAAATTTTGAACTAACTCCTTAGTTCCTTGCTTGCTTTTTCCAAAACCTCCAGCCCGAGTCCTGGTGGCTGAAAGTCTGTTTTGAGTTCTCCTGGCTGCTGGGCTAATCTGCCCGTACCCTGCTATCAAGAGTTAGCTGCTGATCTATATCTTTGTATTGCCCTTCCTCAACGAGCACTTTATAACAAAAGGGAAGGTTTGGGGCTCTCTCTTTTTTGTTTTGTTTTGTTTGTTGCTTCCCCAGCACTAACCTATACTGGAGACACCGACCTGCCAGCTGCCGGCCATGACCCGAGGGGTGCCTTCCCCTAGGCTGATCTGTGCTTGCTTCTTCCTTTGACAAAGGAACATTTCTCTGATCTGAGGAACCTTGAAAAGTTCTTATCTCTCGTGAGAGTGATTTTGCTAAATCTTTCAAGTCTCCTACCTTTGCTGAATTTTACCACTAGGTTTCTGCCTCTCTGTGTTTCTAGTTAAAAATGAGGGACGTGAAGACTCTTGTCCTGATACTTAATAACTTTCTTTTTATAATCATTTTAATCTCTCTGCCTGTATGTTCTTTTTGGTCTGGCCCCTCCTCAGTAGGTGTGGAGGTCTCCGCTAACCGCTTCAGAGGAAAATAATTTCCTGTTGTTCTGCAAGTATGCGAGGTAGCACCTTCGCTTCCCTAAAAATTGGCGCAGCATCTTTGATACTGCTGCAGCAGTGGCGTCTGTGAGAGGGGAAAGAGTCTTTTAAAACTTTTAAATTCCAAAATCCTCTGCAGTTTTGCTTCAGTTTAGCTCTCCTGGCTATCAAAACACACACAAGTAAATATACAATCATCTGAACAACAATTTTTGTCTTATACATTCCCTTAATAATCTTGAAGGCAGTCACCACCTTTTATTTATTTATCTGTTTATTTATTTCGCGTCCCCTAGGGACAAACATCTCCCCTATAAGTTACAACCTCCATGTTCCTTGTAAGAATTGTTTAAGACCCTTCTTTTTTACACTAATTCCTTGTATCTTCAGGGCTTCCTTGAGCCCGAAAATAGAGACTTTTGAGAGGATACCTGTCCCATCACTTACATTGGCTGTAATAATTGCACCATTGCTCACCACCATCCGTCTTGCTCTTTTCGCGAAGATAGGTACAGAACTGGATTGAATGCATAACTCTTTGTAGGAACTTCAGTAAAAGCCTCTGACTTCCTTTTCTCCTTTGTATTTCTTTGACTGATTGTTTCATGGGAGACAATATGTACTTCTGTCTGTCCTGGAGACCTGATTGCATAGACTAGGCTGACATTCAACTCAGAGGCAAATGTACCTGCCTCTGTCTTCTGAGTGCTGGTGGTAAAGGTGTTGGCCAATACACCCAGTTTGTCCATCTTACTTTCCTTTTTATAGGTAGTAATTGTTCATGCAGTTCTCTCATATGTACTCTTTACTGTTGATCTGTCTAATTCTCTCTTTCTGATTGTTAATAGGCATTTCTCTTGCAAGGTGATATCCTGTTCAAAGGATACTAAAATGACAGAGGTGACCATGCTATTCACTTTCCTTCTAAAGTGACTTGGTGATTACATTATAATGTCTGTATAATAGAATAAGTATGGAGTGCATAAGAATTATATGACTATGCTGTCAAAGAAGTATACATTTACAATATTGCAAATATCATGTTTTCTGTTGTACATATGTCCGGGATATTTTAGAATTCAGTGACCTATGATGATGTGCATGTTGCCTTCACTTGGGAAGAGTGGACTTTGCTGGACTCTTCCCAGAAGAATCTCTACCAAAATGTGATGTTTGAGACCTACATGAACCTCACTACTATAGGTAAGACCGAATTTTCATGCACATTTTAAAATGAAGGGACAACTATCCCTTGGTTATTAATATTCTTCTGTGATTTGATTGAGTAAGAAGAATAAGGTCATAAGTCAGTCATGGTTTTATGGTTAATTGAAGACAGTAAATTCAATTTTACTTAATTTTCAGTAATATATACTTTCTTGTACTATATTTTAGGATACAAATGGGAAGACCATAATATGGAAGAACACTGTCAAAGTTCTAAAAGACATGAAAGGTAATTTTTCAAGTGCATGATGATACAAATGTGCCTCTCAAAAATTTTTATGTGTCCTTGAAATTTTAAACAAAAGCAAGAGTGGAAATAAGCACAGCTTAAAGTACAGTGATTATTATTAAATTCTAAAACTGTAAACTTCAATTTCAGGTTGGTTGAATTGCATTTGCAAGGCAATCTTTTAAGGAAGATGACAGGGAAATAATGCTGTAATAGATATCACCATTTTAATCACAGCACCATGATTGTAGAACAGTCAATCCATTTATTTCATACTACTCATATTACAAAATGTATATTCATTGAGGAGATAATAACTACATCTGCAATACCTTCTAATAAGCAAATAGTCTATAGTAAACCTAG
Source organism: Mesocricetus auratus (assembly GCF_017639785.1). Taxonomy (NCBI): domain Eukaryota; kingdom Metazoa; phylum Chordata; class Mammalia; order Rodentia; family Cricetidae; genus Mesocricetus; species Mesocricetus auratus. Next base: position 35,073 of record NW_024433838.1, on the reverse strand, counting down.
TGTTACTCATAAACTTGTTGTGACTATGCTAATGTTAAGTTTAGTGGGAGAAGCAATTCTGGTCTTGAATCAAGGGACACTTGTTGGGGAGAAACCTTAATCCCTATACGACAAGTCTATGAGGAACATAAATTCAAACTGGGCGAATTCAATGTGGAAACTTTTATTAGTTATTCTTCCTTTACAAGGTGTAACATATGTTACTCTGCTTATAAGCCATATAAACATCGTATACAGAAAGGCATCACATACCTGTATCTCAGAAAAAATTATAAGATAAGTATCAGTCTTCCCATTGAGTATGTATTTGATTCAATATATAAGTAATTAATTTTTCAGCTTCACTTCAACATACCCACACTGCAGAAAAGCCCTGCGGGTACTACGACAGTGTAAATACTCTGTCCTAGTTCACTTAGAAAATATAGTCTGACTCACACTATAAGAGAATTTATGAATGCAATAATGGTGGTGAAGATCTGAATTTTTCCAGTTCTCTTCAAATATGTAAAAAGTCTCCCATAGTAAAAAAGATTCTGTAAATGTGAAGCATGTAATAAAGGATATTACAATGAGAGGTATCATCATAGATGCAAAACAACCCTACAAGAAAGGGAACAGCATGAGTGTAAACACAGTGATAAAATCTTGAGATTTGATAACCTCTTTGAAATTGAACCAAATTGTAAAATTAATTCAGCCAGACATAAAGATTCAACAGTGTGTTGAATGTGGTAAAGCTGTTACATGTGCCAATTATCCTTGCAGGCATGAAGAAACTGACAAACTGGAGAGAAGCCTTCTGTATATACTCAGTGTGCTAAAGCCTTTGCATATGACAGTCATCTTCAAGGGCGTGAAAGAACACATACTGGAGACAAACCCTATCAATGTAATCAATGTGGTAAAGTCTTTGCACATCAAAGAAATCTTCAAGTCCATAAAAGAACACACACTGGAGAGAAACCCTATGAATGTGATCAGTGTGGTAAAGCCTTGTCTCATCACAGTACTCTTCAAATGCATAAAAGAATAATACATACCAGAGATAAACCCTATGAATGTAATCAGTGTAGTAAAACTTTTGCATGTCATAGTCATCTTCAAGTACATAAAAGAACACATACTGGAGAGAAACCCTATGAATGTAATCAGTGTGGTAAAGCCTTTTCTCATCACAGTTCTTTTCAAAAGCACAAAAGAACACATACTGGAGAGAAACCCTATGAATGTGATCAGTGTGGTAAAGCTTTTGCATGTCACAGTCATCTTCAAAGGCATAAGAGAACACACACTGGAGAGAAACCTTACGAATGTGATCAGTGTGGTAAAGCCTTTTCTCATCATAGTACTCTTCAAATGCATAAAAGAACACATACTGGAGAAAAACCCTGTGTATGTGATCAGTGTGGTAAAGCCTTTTCTCAGCATAGTACTCTTCAAATGCATAAAAGAATAATACATACCAGAGATAAACCCTATGAATGTAATCAGTGTAGTAAAACTTTTGCATGTCATAGTCATCTTCAAGCGCATACAAGAGCACACACTGGAGAGAAACCCTATGGATGTAATCAGTGTGGTAAAGCCTTTTCTCATCACAGTTCTCTTCAGATGCATAAAAGAACACATACTGGAGAGAAACCCTATGAATGTGGTCAGTGTGGGAAAGCTTTTGCATGTCATAGTCATCTTCAAGTGCATAAAAGAACACATACTGGAGAGAAACCCTATGTATGTGATCAGTGTGGCAAAGCCTTTTCTCAGCACAGTACTCTTCAAATGCATAAAAGAACACATACTGGAGAAAAACCCTATGGATGTAATCAGTGTGGTAAAGCTTTCATATGTGACAGTCAACTTCAAAGGCATAAAAGAACACATTCAGCAGAGAAACCTGATGAATATAATAATTTTTTTCTTAGCCTATGCACTTATCAGTAGTCTTTGAAATCATACTTCACTGAAACCCTATAAAAATAGTCAGTGTGGTAAAGTTTTACCCTTTATATATACAGGAGTAAAACTTTTTTGTGTTCAATCTATTCAAGCTTTTGCATATTACAATAGTCTTTGAGTACCTGAAAAGTGTAGAAAGGGCTTCTTATTATAAAAAATTTGGTAAGGTCTTTAGCTAACACATAATCAATTTCAAAACAGTATTTATTCTGTAGGAAAAAAATGAATAGTTTCAACAATCTGTTCAAGCATTATGCTATCTGTTTTTATATTGTTTGCACTAGCAAACTCATGAAAAAAAAACAATTTGTGAACCCTGTGTGTAGGGTAAGTGGGCCAGCTGAAGAAACACACACCGATCCTGCAAACAGCACCAGTGAAACACAGACTGTGGCCCTGAAACTCGAGCAAAAGAAACACACTGCTCTTAAGCCAGAGCCAAAGAAACACTCTTTGCCCTAATCCAGAGCCAGTCAAAGAAATGCTCTAGCCCTGAACCAGAGCCAAAATGTTAGAATGGACCAATGAAAGAAACACATCTTTTTCCTGAATCCAGAGCCAAGGAAATAAATTCTACTTTTGACCAAGTAAGTGCAAACCAACTGATCACTGAGATTGAAACCAAGCAAACTGTGAGCATGAAGTCCAGCCAGTCTCTGGGACTGGTTAGGCACAGGCATTGAAATCCAACCAATTTCTACCCTGAAAATTTTATTCCTGGAAGATGTCCATCCCAAGAAGTCCTATGTAAGGCATGTGCTTGTTCAGTTGGCAGTTGCCTTTCCCACTCTGGCAAAGGCAGCCATTCCTTGCCAGCAAATCTCTGGAATGAATTTTGGGTGAAGACCTTACATGTGAGCTGATCAGAAACTTCCTTAGCAGGGCAGAGCAGAGAAACAATGAACACCTCTGTTGTCAAACTCCCTTAGGGGAACAGAGCAGAATGAGCAACCTAGTCCCAGAGCCCAAGCAGACTGATAGATTTCTGCAGTGGTTTCTGCTATAGTTGAATGAAGCAGAGTAGGAACAGTTTGGGGTGGAACTGAGGAAAAACATCCATCTCGCCAGGGAAACTCCCTTGGAGCAGAGCAGAGGGGCATGGATACCTCTTGGGAATCTCCCTGAGGGGAGTGGGGCAGGGCAGCAACAGACATCTCTGCTTGGAAACTCTTGCCTGTAGCTGTGATGGCTCTCTCTCAGAGAGGAGCAGGATTGCTATTCCCTGCAGGAGACCATCTCCCACTGGAACACAGCTTCATGCATAGGCTGGCATCTGCCAGTCAGGATTCCTTTCTCCTCACAACTGTAGGTATCCAATACCTATACTTCTAATCTGTAGGTATAGCCTGCCTCATGACAGTCAGGGTACGGTTCCTTCCAGAGCTGTAACACTTGCACCATGAATTTAAAGGATAATGTAACCCTTTAGATTTTATACTTCTCTTCAATTGCTTGAAATATCTAATTCAGGTGTAAAAGTTTAGGGATTTGTTTTAGTTTCTTATCTGTTCCTGTGATATAAGGTCTATGTCAACTTACAAGAATTTAATTTGGCCTTCCAAACATCATGCTCACTGGTACACCAGGGTCAGAAAGACCATTCTAGGCAAAGAACTTGCATCAAGATCAGGACTGAAGGACATGAATGTGGGTGGTGATTTAAGTCTGATCACCAGACATCATGGAGTCTGGCAAGATGGCTTCTCCCAAGAGCATGCCGAAAGGTGCACAGATGATGGCACAGATCCTGAAGGATATGGAGATTACAGGATATGAGCCGAGAGTTATAAATCAGATGTTGGAGTTTGCCTTCCGATATGTGACCTCAATTCTAGATGATGCTAAAGTTTATTCAAGCCAAGCCAAGAAAGCTACTGTTGATGCAGATGATGTGCGATTGGCAATTCAGTGCCGTGCAGACCAGTCTTTCACCTCTCCTCCCCCGAGGGATTTGTATTCGTGCCATGCGGACCAGTCTTTCACCTCTCCTCCCCCGAGAGATTTTTATTAGGTATTGCAAGACAAAGACATCAAACCCCTTTGCCATTGATCAAGCCATACTCAGGTCCTAGAGCGCCACCCGATAGGTACTGTGTAACTATAGGCTTAAGTCTTTGAAAAAGAAAAAAGGCATCTGCTCCTGCAGGAAGAATAACAGTTCCCAGGTTAAGTGTTGGTTCAGTTTCTAGCAGACCAAGTACTCCCACACTAGGCACACCAACTCCAAAAACTGTGTCTGTCTCAACTAAAGTAGACACTCCAGTGGCCCTTACAGGACAAAACTTTACAGTCCAGATGCCTGCTTCTCAGTCCCCTGCTGTGAAAGCATCAATTCCTGCAACATCAGCAGTTCAGAATGTTCTGATTAATCCATCACTGATTGGGTCCAAAAACATTCTTAACTACTACTAATACAGTATCCCAAAATACAGCCAATGAGTCAGCAAATGCGCTGAAAAGAAAATGTGAAAGTTATGATGATGTTGCTGCTGCTGCTGACTATGATAATTTGTAATCCAGTCTGGATGCTTGTAATATGTATACTTGGTCTTGAAGCCATTGTACTGAAATTACACAAGCATGTTAGATGTTTTAAAGCTGTATTTTAGAAAATGGTATTTAAGAAGTATACATACTATGCTTTTCAATTGAAATGTTCAGTTTTAATAGAACTGGTAATGGTTTCTCATCTACCTTTATGCATAAAAATAAAATTGTCATTTATCAGTTTGGAAAAAAAAGAATTTAATTTGGCATCTTGGTTCCAGAGGGATGCAGAATCACCATGAAAGTGGCATGGCAAGTAGTGTCAGAATGGAAGCTATAGCAGCAGGCTAAGAACTCACACCCTCAACCTGCAGCATGAAGCAGAGTGGGAACTGGAAATGGTGTTTGGATGCAAATTCTCAATGCCTACCCCCAGGGACATATTTCATCCAGAAGGGCATCATTTCCTAAATCTCCCCAAATGATACCATCAACTTAGACCTCAAGCCTATATGCTTGTTTTCAGTTACATATACCAATCCACAATGAAGAAAAACTCTAAGTAAGCTGTCAGATACCTCAACACCTGTGTTACAGGAATGAATGGTTACAATAGAAAAACTTTCATGATTGAAAAATTGTTTAGTGTGTTATTTTAATTGTAATTATGTACTGTCAGTGCGTGATTGAGTGGGTATGTGAAGGTGCATTCTGGTTCCTGACAACATTAGATCCTTGCCAGTAGGACCAGGATGTATCCCTGGTGCATGAGCTAGCTTGTTGGGGCCCATTTCCTATGAGGGGATGCCGTGTCAGCCTTAATGCAGGGGGGAGTGGCAATGCTTTGGTGTGTAGTGGGAAGGAAGGTTGGAACGCTGAAGGTCTGGTTTGTAGAAATTCTCAACTTGTCATTCCGCATTCAGTTACGTGTGACAAGGTTTGCAAACAGTTTAGAACTGGTATAAAGGAGGTAATGGGGGCTCATCCTTCAGAAATATTTGACTAGAGTGCATTTAGCTTCCCTCTACCACTAGCCACAATAGTACAATTCAGGGAAATTCAACCCCAGGGAGCAAAAGGAATTTCTGGGCTACAGAGGTTCCTTCAGTGTACATGGTGTTGTGCAGGTTAATAGGGCAGATTCCACATATTGTGCTATAATCCATGTGGCAGGATGCAGGATCTTTCAACGTGTGTGTGTGTGTGTGTGTGTGTGTGTGTGTGTGTGTGTATCAGTCAGACTGGGTTTGCTAGAAACTACAGTGGGTAATGAGGGAATGCATAACCATAGGAAATATTTCTGATCACCTCCATTTCCAGAGAGACCTCTAGAGTATGGGGCCTCTGTGTGTGGGAGAGACATCACTAGTAGCTGGAGGGTCAGAAATAGAGAAGTTTAGGGTTCACTTTGAGTTGCTTTTGTGAGATTTCTGAAGTCTTTATTTAATTTTTATACAGGCTCAATCATAGGTTCCATTAAGTTCACATTTTCCTGGTTGAGTTTTCTTAGGTCTTCTGATTTAAGTGTGACTATATTTCTTCTTTTGTTCTTGGCTTTTTCTCTGTATACCCTCATTTGTTCACAAATATTGTGCATATTCTTCATTTTTGTAGATTTATGTAAAGAACAAAATTATGTCAATGTGTACCAGTTTTTATTAATCCTGCTGAGAATTCTGTGTTTTTTCATGTGACATATAGCTTTGGAATCCGATTTACTGTTGTAATTTGTTGAAAAATTTCTATGGATAGTATTGAATTTATGCTGTAAATTGAACATACCCGACGTCTTCATGATGTTGAATACACATCATTTTTTTTATATTTTATTTTCCAGTTTAAATTTAGATAAGAAACGAGGTTGCTTCACAAGTCAGTTCAAGGTTCCTCTCCCATTCCCTCCCCTCCTCCCGTGCCCGCCCCCCAACCTCCCCCGTTATCCCCTCATTCCCCCAGGGAGGGTGAGGCCCTCCATGGGGGTGTCCATAGTCTGGAATACACATCATTTTAATACTATTGTTTGCAAAAGCGTAAAGGGCTAAAAGAAACTATTCCAAGTAGTCTTTGTTTAGCAAACTACAAAAAATGTGTGAAAGTGAAACAAATCTGAAACATTGTATGAAGACAGAAAGAGGACTGCAATGTAGTTTACTCACACAGAATACATTGTTATGTTCACATAGAAGATAGCCTAGTATGTATTATTTAATTGAAAAAGCAAAGAGTGAAAGTAAAACTTGCTCCAGAATTTAACAGTGAATCTGAACATGACATGTTATTGTGCAGAAGCATACAAAGTAATCTCTGATAGCAGTAGGTTGGGATTTTACAACAGATATGAATTAAAATTTGTTAAAATCATGATGTATTTTAATCATTGATATAAAATTACCCACATTTACTCTATGTATTCTGAGGCTCTTGGACATATTACCTACACCCAAGCAATCATATTACTACAAACAAAAGAGTAAACAACGTTCTCCAGACATTCTTCTTCTATCCCTGTGTTCATGTGTATCTACAGTATACAGTGTTCTCGTAAATTGGCAGAATTGCAATGGAGCCCATAAAACTCAGTATATTATCCATGCAATAAAGATTTGTATTAAAAAGTATCAGAATTCTCATGGCCATTATAGTCATGGTTGCCTGAATAGGAAAATAACTTAAATTTTTATTTGTTGAGGACAAGCTTGTGGACTCAAGAGGACAGGTGAAGTGGAATGCCAATGCAATATGGAATATAATATTTATTTACCAGAATAAGAACTTACACACAAAGGATGGGGAGTCAGAAGTGTGGCCATCTTCCAGAGGAAGAGAGGAGAATCAGAGGAATTTGTTTCTCTTTCACTTCCTTTTATCCTAAATGTCCTTATTCCTGCCCTTAGGGTGGATAGCTTTGTGGGGCTCACCCCTACAGATGGTATTAATGAGTGAAGAAAACAGCAGTGTTTAAAAGATCTGGTCTGGCCTCTGGGGTCTTTAGGTTCAGGCTGGTCTCCAGTAGACCTATTATTGCTTGGGAACCTAGACCTGGCCTGTGTTCTAGTAAGGCTGTATTCTCATCGAGGTGTTGTCCTGGAATTGCTAGATCTGGCATGGCTTCTGGTAAAGCAGAAATCTTCCTAATTGTAAACCAAGATATGGAGCCAGGGATGATCAGGTCTGTGATTTTTGGGGCAGGCTTAAATGAGGTTAGTGGGTGGTGGTCATTGTCTTCCCTGGGGTTCCTAGGAGTAGCCTCACCTCCTGTAAGGCCACCAGAGCTATGCTGTCTGGTGTTGCTGGCCTGTTAGCTGGATGTGGGTGGTGTCTTACCTGTATAGTTCCTTGGACCTTCTTTGTCTCTGAAATAGCCAAAAATATCTTCCAAAGCAATAGGCTGAGATTGGGTTTTAGTGGTTGAGATGCACTGAAGTTGTTGGACAGACTTGAAGGAGTTTAGGAGTGTCTTCCTGGGGGTCATGAGAACCACGCTGGCCTCTAGAACAGCTGTGGGACCTTGTGTGGAGCCCAAGGTAGGGAGTGTAGTCAGGTTGCTGGGCGGGCTTTAAGGGGGATTATTAGGTAGTGATGGGTGTCTTACCTGGGGTCCCTCGATGTGACCTGGCCTCTGGTAAAGCTGAAGTCTTCTTCCCAACTTTTAGAGCAGGATATGGAACCAGCAGTGTGTGGTGGTGTGTTGTGTGCAGTCTGGAATATTTTGGCAGGCTTATGGAAGTTCTATGGGTGGTGAAAATGTGTGCCTGCATATCCAACATATTAATAGAAATGCATCAATTTCCCAGGGATCATTTGTTTACTCTTCCTTATTTAATATGTCATTTTTGTTGTTGATGTCATGGCTAAACTGTGAAATCCTTAGTTTAGTGGATAAAAAGTACTCTGATGGCTGGGCAGGTCACTTAGCAAGTATTCTTGTTGGGCATAACCTGAATTCAGATAGCAACCCAAATTGGGAGTTTCCTAACCATCTGCTATTCCAGATCCAAGGGATCTGACACCCCCTTTTCTGGTGTGCCACCTATATACTCATAGGGGATATTCTCCCACACACCCAAATAGACCCATAACACTGGGGATAAACTTGTTTTCAAAAGTTCTTGTGACTTGCAAAGCAATTAGAGCAAAACCAGTTCCTTGGCATGGAATATAATACAAACCATAGAACGGCTGTGTAAAAATCTGTTGTCTTGCATTTTTTTCTAGAAGTTCTCACTCTGATGCAGACTTACATTCAATCATCAATGTGAGAAAACAAAATGGCTTCTAAATGATCATAAAAGACATCATTTTCTTTATCATGAGGCATGAAATATATATCGAAGTAAAAACATTTTCTACAGTGCTGAAACACAAGAATCCTTTAAGCAAAGCTCTTCCAATTTGGTGAATTAGCCATTCACTCCCATCCCATTTTCTCCTATTGGCAATGGAGAGAACTGGAGTATACAGGGTGAGTGCTGGCCAGTGATTTTTTTTTGTCATTGATTTTGATAGTGATCTTGTACTACTTGTTTAAAGGACGGTGTTATATTTATAGGTTTGTCTGGTGTCTCCTTTTATCATTAGTGTCATTTTTTCCTCTGGTTTTATTCATTGTAATCTAATTATATTGTTTTTCTTTGAAAATAATGGACCTCACCTACTTTTTATTCTGAAAAATTACTGATTTATGTTATGAGTTTCTTGAGTTTTTGTTGAATTGCGGACTTTCTGTGGAGAAACAGTTTTAATTTTCTCCTCTTGATATTAAAGCCTTTGCTCTCCTTCGTTCTTGGCATCTGTGTTTTCCAGATTTTGCTACCATTGATTGGGATTTTGCTACTTTAGTTGTTTATATGATTAATACATTGATTTTTGATTTTTAAAATACTCTCATATATTGTCTTTGCTTCCTAGTTTGTTTAAACTGTCACAGGTTAAAGTCATCTGACCAAATCACACAGGTTGATTGCGATGACTGTGAGAGATTGGGTTGATTGACTGATGGGGGAAGGCTGTTCCATTGAGGATGGCAATATCCCTAAGGAAGTTGTATATGAGAGCTAGCTGAGCATGAGACAGTGACAAAATTAGAGAGAAAGCCAGCAAAATGTGTTTCCGTGGGGTGTTACCTTCAGTTGTTAGCTGTATCCTAAGCTCCCACAATGATGGACTCTGCTCTTGGCCTGTCAACCAAATAAACCTGTTCATTACCCAAGTTGCTTTTGGCTACAATATTTAATCACAGTCACAGAGAAGCAAGTTAGAATTTAAAAAATGGTACCTCCAAAGTAATTCTGTTGCTGCAAAGGCCTTGAGAATGTTGTCTTTTGAAGACTATGGAAGGTATGGAGCTCTACATTGCAAAAGCCGTAGAAAGGTGGACACAGCTCAGTTGGCTTTTCCTGTAGAATCTGGAATGTGTGATGTTCAATGGAAATCAATATAGTTGAGGTCAATGTCATGGGATTTCATTAATAAATAATCATTAAGAAAAAAAAAAGCCTAGAGGCCATTTGTGTGACATTTTGGCTCAAAATCTTTCTTGTACCGCACATGTCCCGTGAAATTGAGTGAGGCAGAATTAAAAAGCAATGGGATGATTTCTTAGACAAAATATTGGTTCTGTTGGATAGTTATTACTGATGAATCATTCAGGCCTCAAGAAAAAGAGCAAGAAGTGGGATGAGAAAATGCAAAGTCTGCGGTTTGCAGAGAAAAACTGCACTAGGTAGTCAGATGGCAGCAATAGCTGAAACAGGCAGGAATTTTAAAAGTTAGTCATCTTCTTCTAGAAATGCTTTCTGCTCACGCTCAATATATTGAAGTACTGTTTAAGAAGAAAATGCAAGAGAAAATATTTAATATCTATTTTTAAAAATCTGTTTATTAGAGAGAAGATCTTATTTGTCCTGGCGCTGCTCTTGAAATTGTTACATCACTAAAGGCAACCTGGAAATCCTGAATCTTCTCTCTCAAACTCCCAAGTGTTGAGATTTCAAGCATAAGTCATTATACTTGAATGTAGACCAAAAAATGTAAAAACATTCAATACCTATATATAATGGAGTTGTCTCAAGAATCTGTCACCGGGCGGTGGTGGCACATACCTTTAATCCCAGCACTCGGGAAGCCGAGGCAGGCAGATCTCTGTGAGTTCGAGGCTGGGCTGGACCGACAGCCTCAAAAACAATACAGAGAAACCCTGTCTCGTAAACAACCAAAAAAAAAAACATCTGTCAGCACCAGTTCAGTTCACTGTTAGTAAAACCCAGCATAATGGTAGCTCAAAACATTACCTTGGAGACCATTCACTGAGAGGCAGAGAGTATTTCTGCATTTTCAACACTACAGGTTCAGTTTCTGTATAATTCATGAACTGGTCAAGTAAATATTTTTATTTGAAGATAACACTAACAGCCATTTTACTTTCATTGGTATTGAGATCAATTCATTTTATAGAGGCTGGTGTTAATGTAGATAACATGAGTCATTGGTTAAATTATATTATCATCTATACAGATTACAGTTGGCCAAACATTGCTTATTATGTGTATATATGGTCTCTTGTACCTTGTTTATCTATAATTCATATAAATCTCATATGTGTGTAACAAATTCATGAATAGATGACATGAATGTTAATTGATTCAAATCAGATATATATACACACATATGTATATAGGTACAAATTCTGAATAATAATGCTTGTGACTATTTTACATATCTTCTCTGAAGGAAAGATCCTAATACTTAGTATGTGTGATACTAGCAAAATATCCTAAGGGTCATTCATAAGTTTATTGGGAGACAAACACAAATACATCTGGTCACCCATACTAGGGCTCTGATGACAGAGCAGAGAAACAAGCTTATCCAAGCATCATTTATGAGATAGTTTCTGTATCAGCATTACTTACAGTAACATAAGTGAGCTGTGCCTCACAGGAGCCCCTTACAGAAACATCCCTATACTATTCAGGATGGTTTATGAAGCTGGCATCTTTGCAATTCTCTGCTCCATTTAGAGGCAGATATTCCAGCTACCCTCTTCTTCACAACACCATTACCACTTATTTAACCTTGGAGAGATGCCTTGTGGCTGTTGCAACTTTCAGAAGCTTTCTGACAGAAGAGCCTCCCCCTTCTCTGCAGGAGAGGATGCCTCATCTTACAGCAAGCAAATATGTAGCAAGGAATCTGAGGGATACTCAGTCACAAAGCATAGCCTGAAGGATTTACTGGCTTGCTGAAAATGCACTCAAACAGAGTAGAATCTTCAAAAGGTGTAAATGTTACTCTGTGGAAAGTCAGAACTGTGCAGTACTCTGAGAAGGCCTTCTTCCAAAAATAAGTCTTCAAAGAAAATGATACAAAACCAGTTCCTGTTTTTTTAATTAATTTATTTTTTAATTTAAATTAGAAATAAGCTTTTGACATGTCAATCCCAGTTCCCTCTCCCCTCCTCCCCTACCCCCCACCAGTCCCCTATCACACCCCCTTTGTGCTCCCCAGGGAGGGTGAAGACTTCCATGGGGGAATCTTCAAAGTCTGTCATATCATTTGGAGCAGTGCCTAGGTCCTCCCCTGTGTGTCTAGGCTGAGAGAATATCTTCCCTCTATGTGGAATGGACTCCTAAAGTCCATTCATATACTAGGGATAAATACTGATCCACAACTAGATAACCCGTAGATTGCCCAGGCCTCCTAATTGACATCCATGTTCAGGGGGTCTGGGTCAGTCTATGCTGGTTTCCCAGCTATCAGTCTGGAGTTCATGAGCTCCTCCTTGTTCAAGTCAGCTGTTTCTGTGGGTTTCTCCAGCCTGGTCTTGACCCCTTTGCTCATCACTCCTCCATCTCTGTTCTTTACAAACACGTCCAGATTCGAATTAATTGTAATCCAAAGGCTGGAAGTGCTGCTTAGAATTGCATGTTTTCTACTAGAATTTAAGGTGAATCTGATGGTTTACAGATACACTAGGATTATATTGTGTAAAAGTCTTTAAGCAATTTTAGTGTATATAAAAGAAAATCTAATTTTATGTTTGAAAATAATCTGTGTTCATATAAAATAAATATAAAGAATACAAATAAATATTTTAAATAAAAATTAAAGGTTTCTGGATATTACTACTCAAAAATACATGTTCAGAACTAAACATTGTTCACATGAGATGAAACACAAATAGATGGGACATGAAAAACAATGTTCAACATCACAGTCATCACTGCTGCTTTGGACTTCATCTTGGAGCAGTCACAATGGCCAAGATCAATAAAGCAAATGACAGACAGCTCATGCTGCTGAGCATGTGCTGTAAGCAAGACACTCCTCCATGGATGGTGAGAGCCCAACCTTGTACAGCCACTATGGAAAGTAGTGAAACAGTTTCTCGGGAAGCCGGAAATACATCTCTCGATCCAGTTATACCACGCATGGGCATATACACCCTACTAGAGAGACACTTACTCATTCATTACTGTTGCACTTATTCATAGAACCAGAAATTTTAAACAGCCTAGATGTCCATCAGCTTATGAAAGATAAAGAAAATATGATACATTTACACATGGATTGTTCAGCTGTTTAAAAAAACTGAAATCATAAATTCACAAGCAAATGGATGGTGCTGGAAAAAAATCACCCTGAGTGAGGTAACCCAGACTCAAAAGGACAAATTTCGTACATATCTTCCATGTAGATGTTATCTTTTAAAACCTCCAATAAAGGCTACCTTGAATGCCCTTCCCCTATAATGAAATTGATGACTACCTTAAATGCCATGATACAGTCTTCACCCAGTAGCAGAAGGAAACAGAAGCAGAGATCCATTGCTAAACACTGAGCAGAACTCCTGGAATCCAGTTGTAGAGAGGGAGGAGCGATGAGCAAAGGGGTCAAGACCATGCTGGGGAAACCCACAGAAACAGCTGACCTGAGCAAATGGGAGCTCATGGACCCCAGTATGGACAGCTGGGGAATCAGCGTAAGACTGAAGCGGAACCCTGAACATGGGTTATCAGTTGGCGGGTCTGGGCAGTCTATGGGGCATCTGTCAGTGGAACCAGTATTTATCCCTGGTGCATGGCTTTAGGAGGCCATTCCCTATGGAGAGATACTCTCTCAGCCTAGACAGAGAGTGGAGGGCCTCAGTCCTGCCCTGTATTATGTGACAGACGTTGATGATCCCTAATGGGAGGCCTTACCCACCCTGATAAGTGAATAGGGAGTAGGATAGGGAATTGGTGGAGGGAGTGGGAAGATCACACAGGACAGATGAGGTCAGGTGAAAGCAGGCTTCTCTGTCATGATCTCTTGTGGAACATGAACTCTGTCCGACTCAGGGCACCTTGTGGGACAAAGACCCACTTGCTGATATAAGGTGTGGGTTCAGTTTGCTGTAGTTCAAATTCCCCGAGAGTTAGAGGCCTGTACTAGATCCAGAAGCAAAGGTCACACTGGGAATTGCTCTCAGATGAAAAGATCAAATGGCCTCCTATCACTCCCATCTCAATCCTGTGCTCCCTATCCCCATGGAGGTAAGTCAGAGCCTGCTGTCCCTCCAAGAGCAAAGAAACAGAAACAGCATTTCCCAGGATACAGTATTTAATGGATATACAAGCAGCTGTATGTTGGTGTTAATGACATTTTAACAAGTACATACTGTTTATAACATGATTACTACATTTCAAAGCTAAAAACTACAATTCAAATGACCTATCAGATAGTGCCTGCAGATCGCCTGGGACCTGCACAGAGCTCCCAATCCCGGCGGGAGCCAAGCACCCCAGACTCCGGATCTTTGCTCACACCAACGAGACCAGGAAAGGAGATGAGGCTGGGAGTCCAGGGAAGCAGCGGTTCTTCCAGCAGCATCAGGTAAACAGGCCGGCTTCCCGGCCTGTGCTCCAGTGCCTGCAGATCGCCTGGGACCTGCACAGAGCTCCCAATCCCGGCGGGAGCCAAGCACCCCAGACTCCGGATCTTTGCTCACACCAACGAGACCAGGAAAGGAGATGAGGCTGGGAGTCCAGGGAAGCAGCGGTTCTTCCAGCAGCATCAGGTAAACAGGCCGGCTTCCCGGCCTGTGCTCCAGTGCCTGCAGATCGCCTGGGACCTGCACAGAGCTCCCAATCCCGGCGGGAGCCAAGCACCCAGAACCCAGGTCTTCTCGCCCACCAACGAGACCAGGAAACCAGAGGGCCCAGGGAGACCAGGGGAGTAGCTGTTCTGGATCAAATACAATAGGACGCAGCATAGGGTCCAGGGGACCAGGTAACAGGATAAGCGCACCAGATTCCTGTTCTTCTTCTCCACCCACGGGACCAGCATTCAGACAAGGAATAGAAGAACCACCAGATTATTGGACTTGCTAGCACCCACCAAAAGGGAACTCTGGTCCCAAGACCAGTAAGGGGCTCTTTCTGCACCCACTAGAAGAAGAGATGGGAAAGAGACAATGCAAAAACACAGTCAGCAACAGAAAAACAAATATGACACCGCCAGATTCTAGAGACTCCACACCAGCAAGACCCCAACATTTCAATGCTGACGAAGCAGAAGAGAACGACCTTAAAAGCACTTTCATGAAAATGATAGAGGCCCTAAAAGAGGATATTGGAAAATCCCTCAAAGAAATGGAAGAAAAAACAAACCAAAAAATACAAGAATTGGAAGAAAAAACAAACCAAAAAAGGCAGAAAATGGAAGAAGAAATGAAGCAAAAAATGCAAGAAATGGAAGAAAAAACCAAAGCAAAAAATGCAAGAATTGGAAGAAGAATCATACCAAAAAAGGCAGGAAATGGAAGAAGAAACAAAGCAAAAAATGCAAGAAATGGTAGAAAAAACAAAGCAAAAAATGAAAAAAATGGAAGAAGAAACAAACCAAAAAAGGCAGGAAATAGAAGAAGAAACAAAGCACAAAATGCGAGAAATGGAACAAAAAACAAACCAAAAAATGCAAGAAATGGAAGAAAGAACAAACCAAAAAATTCATGAAAGGCAACAAACGGATGAACAGATAAACAAAAAATTGCAAGAAGCAATGCAAACACTGCAAGGGTTGAAAACTGAAATAGAGTCATTAAAAAAAACACAATCTGAAGAAAGGCAGAAAATAGAAAAGCTGGACAAACACACAGGCACTACCAATATAAGCATTACCAACAGAATAGAAGAGATGGAAGAGAGAATCTCAAATGTTGAAGATACGCTAGGAGAAATGGATTTATCAACCAAAGAAAACCTTAAATCCAACAAATCCTTAACACAAAACATCCAGGAAATATGGGACACCATGAAAAGACCAAACCTAAGAATAATAGGTATAGAAGAAGGAGAAGAAATCCACCTCAAAGGGGCAGAAGGCATATTCAACAAAATCATAGAAGAAAACTTTCCCAACCTTAAGAAAGACATGCCAATGAAGGTACAAGAAGCCTACAGAACACCAAATAGAGTGGACCACAAAAAAAATCCCCTCGCCACATAATAATCAAGACCCCAAACATACAGAATAAAGAAAGAATATTAAGAGCAGCTAAGGAAAAAGGTCAAGTAACATATAAAGGCAGACCTATCAGAATTACACCTGATTTCTCCATGGAAACGCTGAAAGCCAGAAGGTCCTGGATAGATATTCTACCTACACTAAGAGACCACGGATGCCAGCCCAGACTACTATACCCGGCAAAGCTCTCAATCACTATAGACGGAGAAAACAAGATATTCCATGACAAAACTAGATTCAAGCAATATGTGTCCACTAACCCAGCCCTACAGAAAATTTTGGAAGGAAAACTCCAACCCAAGGAAGCTAACTACAACCAGAAAAACATAAGCATTAGAGAATCTCTCTCTACCAACAGCCAAAAGAACAAAGGGGTGAAATTCCACACATAATTCCACCAACAACAACCATCGCAAATCGAAGAAGGATGAGCAATCATTGGTCATTAATATCCCTCAATATTAATGGCCTAACTCACCCATAAAAAGACACAGACTAGCAGATTGGATTCGAAGACAGAACCCTTCCTTCTGGTGCATACAGGAAACACACCTCACCCTTAAAGACAGACATTACCTGAGAATTAAAGGTTGGGAAAAAATTTTTCAATCGAATGGACCCAAGAAACAAGCCGGGGTAGCAATCCTAATATCTAAAAAACTAGACTTTAAAATAAAATCAATCAAAAGAGATGAAGGAGGTCATTACATACTCATCACAGGTGAAACCCACCAAGAGGAAGTGTCTATTCTGAACATCTATGCCCCAAATACAAAGGCATCCACATTCGTTAAAGAAACATTATTAGAACTTAAATCTCATCTAAAGCCCCACACGGTTATAGTGGGAGATTTCAACACACCACTCTCACCACTAGACAGGAATACCAAACAGAAACTCAACAAAGAAGCAAAAGGGTCTAATAGAAGTAATGACCCAACTGGGATTAACAGATATCTATAGAACATTTCATCCACATAAAAAAGAATATACCTTCTTCTCACCACCACATGGAACCTTCTCAAAAAGTGACCACATACTTGGCAACATATCAAACCTCAGCAGCTACAAAAAACTTGGAATAACTCCATGCATCTTATCAGACCACCATGCTTTAAAATTAGAATTCAACAACAACACAAATTGCAGAAAACCTACAAACTCATGGAAATTGAATAATGCTCAACTGCACCATCCCTGGGTCAAAGAGGAAATAAAAAAAGAAATTAAAGACTTCCTCAAATTCAATGAGAATGAAGACACAACATACCCAAACCTATGGGACACTTTGAAAGCAGTGCTACGGGGGAAGTTCATAGCGCTAAATGCTCACATGAAGAAACAGGAGAACAGTTATACCAGAGAATTAACATCACAGCTGAAAGCTCTAGAACACAAAGAAGCACACTCCCCCAGGAGGAGTAGACGCCAGGAAATAATCAAATTGAGGGCTGAAATCAATAAAGTAGAAACCAGGAAAACAATACAAAGAATCAACGCAACGAAGAGTTGGTTCTTTGAGAAAATCAACAAGATAGACAAACCTTTGTCCAAACTTACCAAACAGCAGAGAGTGAACACGCAAATTAACAAAATTAGAAATGAAAAGGGGGACATAACAACAGACTCTGAGGAAATCCAGAGAATCATTAGGTCATACTTTGAAAACCTGTACTCCACAAAATTCGAAAATTTAAAGGAAATGGATGACTTCCTGGACAGCTATCAATTGCCAAAACTAAATCAAGAACAGATAAGCAATTTAAATAGACCTATAACCCCTATGGAAATAGAAGCTGTCATCAAAAGTCTCCCAACCAAAAGAAGCCCAGGTCCAGATGGCCTCAGTGCAGAATTCTACCAGAAATTCAAAGAACAGCTTATACCAATTCTTCTCAAAGTGTTCCACACAATAGAAGCAGAAGGGTCTTTGCCAAACTCTTTCTATGAGGCTTCAATAACCTTGATCCCCAAGCCACACAAAGATACAACTAAGAAAGAGAACTTCAGACCAATATCCCTCATGAACATTGATGCAAAAATACTCAATAAAATACTGGCAAATCGGATCCAAGAACACATCAAAACAATCATTCACCACGATCAAGTAGGTTTAATCCCAGGAATGCAGGGATGGTTCAACATACGAAAATCCATCAACGTAATCCACCATATAAACAAGCTGAAAAACAAAAATCACATGATTATCTCACTAGATGCTGAAAAAGCCTTTGACAAAACCCAACACCCCTTCATGATAAAGGTCTTGGAGAGATCTGGGATAACAGGGACATACTTAAACATAATAAAAGCCATATACAGTAAACCAACAGCCAACATCAAACTAAATGGACAGAAACTCAACGCAATTCCTCTAAAATCAGGAACAAAACAAGGCTGTCCACTCTCTCCATACCTTTTCAACATGGTACTTGAAGTTCTAGCTATTGCCATACGAAAACAAGGGGGGATCAAGGGGATACAAATTGGGAAGGAAGAGGTCAAACTTTCACTGTTTGCAGACGATATGATAGTTTACATCAATGACCCAAAGAACTCTACCAGGGAACTCTTACAGCTGATTAACACCTTCAGCAAAGTGGCAGGCTACAAGATCAACTCAAGAAAATCAGTAGCCCTACTATATACAGATGACAAAAGGGCTGAAAGAGAAATCAGAGAAACATCACCCTTTACAATTGCCATAAACAACATAAAATACCTTGGGGTAACGCTAACCAAACAAGTGAAAGACCTGTATCGTAAGAACTTTGAATCTTTAAAGAAAGAAATTAAAGAAGCCCTCAGAAAATGGAAAGATCTCCCATGCTCTTGGATAGGTAGGATCAATGCAGTAAAAATGGCAATCCTGCCAAAAGCAATCTACAGATTCAATGCAATCCCCATTAAAATCCCAGCACAGTTCTTCACAGACCTTGAAAGAACAATAATCAATTTTGTATGGAAAACAAAAGACCCAGGATAGCCAAAACAACCCTGTTCAACAAGGCAACGTCCGGAGGCATCACCATCCCTGACCTCAAGCTCTATTATAGAGCTATAGTCCTGAAAACAGCTTGGTATTGGCACAAAAATAGACAGATAGACCAATGGAATCGAATTGAAAACCCGGGTATTAACCCACACACATACGAACATCTGATCTTTGACAAAGAAGCTAAAAATATACAATGGAATAAAGAAAGCATCTTCAACAAATGGTGCTGGCATAATTGGAGACTGGCATGTAGAAGAATGCAGATCGATCCATGTCTATCGCCATGCACAAAACTTAAGTCCAAATGGATCAAAGACCTCAACATAAATCCAGCCACACTGAACCTCTTAGAAGAGAAAGTGGGTGGTACCCTTGAACGAATTGGTACAGGAGACAGCTTCCTGAACATAACACCAGTAGCACAGGCAGTGAGATCAACAATTAACAAATGGGACCTACTGAAACTGAGAAGCTTCTGTAAGGCAAAGGACACAGTCAGCAAGACAATAAGGCAGCCCACAGAATGGGAAAAAATATTCACTAATCCCACATCTGACAGAGGGTTGATCTCCAAAATTTACAAAGAACTCAAGAAGCAAGTCTCCAAAACACCAAAGGACCCAATTAAGAAGTGGGCTGCAGAACCAAAAAGAGAGTTTTCAATAGAGGAGTCTAAAATGGCTGAGAGGCACTTGAGAAAGTGCTCAACATCTTTAGCCATCCGGGAAATGCAAATCAAAGCAACTCTGAGATACCATCTCACTCCTGTCAGAATGGCTAAAATCAAAAACACCAATGACAATTTATGCTGGAGAGGATGTGGTGAAAGGGGGACACTCCTCCATTGCTGGTGGGAGTGCCAACTGGTTCAGCCACTTTGGAAAGCAGTATGGAGATTCCTCAGAAAAATGGGAATAAACCTACCACAAGACCCAGCAACTGCACTCTTAGGCATATATCCAAAAGATGCCCATTCATATAACAAAGATGTCTGTTCCACTATGTTCATAGCAGCTTTATTTGTAATAGCCAGAACTTGGAAGCAACCTAGATGTCCCTCACCCGAAGAATGGATAGAGAAAATGTGGTACATCTACACAATGGAGTACTATTCAGCAGAAAAAAATAATGGAATCATGAGATTCGCAGGCAAATGGATAACACTAGAAGAAACCATCCTGAGTGAGGTAACCCAGTCACAAAAAGAGAAACATGGCATGTACTCTCTCATATATGGATTTTAGACATAGATCTGGGGAGTGCCAGCCTACAATCCTATGGCCAGAGAGTCTGGGAAACAGAAACTTTATTTAGTGGCTGATCGAAGAAGAGGCAGACTCCCTTGGTTAAGTACTGAGCTGAACTCAAGAAAGCCAGTAACAGAGAGGGAGGACTGATGATCAAAGGGATTAAGACTGGGCTGGTTTAACCCCCAGAAACAGCTGACCAGACAAAGGTTAACTCTTGAATCCCAGGCATTAGCCTGGGAATCCAGCATGGGACTGATCAAGACCCCCTGAATCTGGGTGTCAGTGAAGAGGCCTAGGGAATCTATTGAGCCTTGGGCAGCAGATCAGTACCCATCCCAAGTAAACACACGGACTTTGGACTCCAATAGAACAATGTGAGGTGCACTCTCACCCTGAACTCTTGGGAAAGTGTCTAGGCCCTGCCCTATATGAAATGACACACTATGGACACCCCCATGGAGGGCCTCACCCTCCCTGGAGAAATGAGGGGATAACGGGGGGGGGGGAGGGCACGGGAGGAAGGGAGGGAATGGGAGAGGGACCTGGAACTGACTTGTGAAGCAACCTTGATTCTTAGAAAAAACAAAAACGAAACAAAAAACAAAACAAAACAAAAAAAAACTCCGATGGTAACTATAGAAACACTGTAAGTCACCATGTGCATTCAGGGAATCAAACCCAAGTCCTCTGAATGAGCAGCCAGTGCTCTTTATTGCCAGGCATCTCTGCAGAACCAATCTTGTGTTTCTGATAGCTCGTCCTTTCCCTCTCTGTGATGAACACATTTGCCTTCCTTTGTTTACATTCTACTTCCCAACAAGGCTCTGAATTTACTGAGAGCAACTACCATGACTCTTTAGCACTCTATACTTAGCATTAGAAACACAGCATTCCTAAAATTCACCTATGGCTCAGTTGGTAAAGTGCCTGTCACTGCAGCATCAAGGCCCAAATCTGGATCCCCGCACAATGTAAAAGCCAGTTACAGCAGCTACAAACCCAGCACTGGGGCACCCAAAGAGAGGTAGAGCCTTGCAGACTATTGGCTAGCCTGCTCAGGTGAATCAATGGGATCCAGGTTCATCCCGAAATGCAGTCTCAAATAATAAGGTAGAAGGAGATGGGGAGATGGCACAATTCATAAAACACGTGCTTCGCAACCCTGAGGACCCGAGTTCTGATCCCCAGCAGCCATGTAAATGGCAGGCAGGTGTGGTAGCCCACATGCAACCCAAGATGTCACAGGGGAGCTACAGACCAGGCTGCTTAGCTGGACACTGTATGTTCAGGGGGAAGATCTGCCTGATAGAGAATGTAGAGAGTAACGTAGAGCTGATCACCTTATGTCAGCCCTCTAAAATTTTACATTTCAGTTAGAAAATTACTTGCCCTTCTTCAAGAAAGGTTGCTTCGGCAGGAGAGTGGTGGTGCATGCTCCCCACTGAGTCCTCCAACCCACCCTCCCCCCACTTCCCAAGGATAGTAAGGTCCTCCACGGGGAACCATCAAACTCCATCACATCATTTGGGGAAGGGCATAGGCCCTCTTTTGTGTATTTGGGCTGCAGTAGTATCCCTCCATAGAGAATGGGCTCCCAAAGTCCATTTGTGCTCTAGAGATAAACACTGGCTCCACTATTAGATGTACCATAGACTTCCCTGGCCTTCTTGGTGGCACCCACTTTCAGAGGGCTTGGTGTGGTTCAATGCTGGTTCCCCAGCTTTATGGCTAGGGTCTCTGTGCTCTCAATAGGTCAGGTCAACTGTTTCTGTGGGTTTCTCCAGCACAGCCTTGGCTCCTTTGCTCATCCCTGCTCTCTCTCTACAACGGGATTCCAGGAGTGTGGCTCAGTGTTTAGCTGTTTGTGCCTGCTTCTTTTTCGATCAACAATTGGATGAAGGCTCTAGGAATGGCAACCAAGGTAGTAGTCATCAATCTCATTATAGTGGAAGGGCATCAAAGTCAGCCTCTTTACCACTGCCTAGATTCTTAGTTGGGGTCATCCCTGTGGATCCCTTAACTTTTCCCCAGTGCCAGACCTCTCTCCAAATCTGTACTGGCTCCCTCTATCAAGGCATGTCTCTATTCCTCCCCTTTCTTAGTCCTCCTGTTCTACTGCCCATCCCCTTCCCCCCCTTTCCCCTCCCCAGTCCCCTCCTCCCCCCCTGCTCCCAATTTCCTCAGGGGTTCTTGTCCCCCTCCCTTTCTTCAGGGGACTATACATTCTTCACTTGGGGTCTTCCTTGTTTCTTAGTTTCTCTGGGTGTGGATTGTAGACTGGTAGTTCTTTGCTCTATGTCTAATATCCATATATGAGTGAATACATACCCTGCTTGTCTTTCTGTGATTGGGTTACCTCACTCAGGATATAAGAGTTTATATAACTTGTGATAAATGGACATATGAAACACTTTGTTCTTTTTTTTTTTTAATTTAGATAACAAACGAGGTTGCTTCACAAGTCAGTTCCAGGTCCCTCTCCCATTCCCTCCCCTCCTCCCATGCCCTCCCCCCAACCCCCCCCCCGTTATCCCCTCATTCCCCCAGGGAGGGTGAGGCCCTCCATGGGGGTGTCCATAGTCTGTCATTTCATATAGGGCAGGGCCTAGACCCTTCCCCAAGAGTTCAGGGTGAGGTGCACCTCACATTGTTCTATGGGAGTCCAAAATCCGTGTGAATACTTGAGATGGGTGCTGATCTGCTGCCCAAGGCTCAATAGATTCCCAAGGCTTCCTCACTGACACCCAGATTCAGGGGGTGTAGATCAGTCCCATGCTGGATTCCCAGGCTGATGCCTGGGATTCAAGAGTTACCTTTGTCTGGTCAGCTGTTTCTGGGGGTTAAACCAGCCCAGTCTTAATCCCTTTGATCATCAGTCCTCCTTCTCTGTTACTGGCTTTCTTGAGTTCAGCTCAGTACTTAACCAAGGGAGTCTGCCTCTTCTTCGATCAGCCACTAAATGAAGTTTCTGTTTCCCAGACTCTCTGACCGTAGGATTGTAGACTGGCACTCCCCAGATCTATATCTAAAATCCATGTATGAGAGAGTACATGCCATGTTTCTCTTTTTGTGACTGGGTTACCTCACTCAGGATGGTTTCTTCTAGTGTCATCGATTTGCCTGCGAATCTCATGATTCCATTATTTTTTTCTGCTGAATAGTACTCCATTGTGTAGATGTACCACATTTTCTCTATCCATTCTTCGGGTGAGGGACATCTAGGTTGCTTCCAAGTTCTGGCTATTACAAATAAAGCTGCTATGAACATAGTGGAACAGACATCTTTGTTATATGAATGGGCATCTTTTGGATATATGCCTAAGAGTGCAGTTGCTGGGTCTTGTGGTAGGTTTATTCCCATTTTTCTGAGGAATCTCCATACTGCTTTCCAAAGTGGCTGAACCAGTTGGCACTCCCACCAGCAATGGAGGAGTGTCCCCCTTTCACCACATCCTCTCCAGCATAAATTGTCATTGGTGTTTTTGATTTTAGCCATTCTGACAGGAGTGAGATGGTATCTCAGAGTTGCTTTGATTTGCATTTCCCGGATGGCTAAAGATGTTGAGCACTTTCTCAAGTGCCTCTCAGCCATTTTAGACTCCTCTATTGAAAACTCTCTATTTAGTTCTGCAGCCCACTTCTTAATTGGGTCCTTTGGTGTTTTGGAGACTTGCTTCTTGAGTTCTTTGTAAATTTTGGAGATCAACCCTCTGTCAGATGTGGGATTAGTGAATATTTTTTCCCATTCTGTGGGCTGCCTTATTGTCTTGCTGACTGTGTCCTTTGCCTTACAGAAGCTTCTCAGTTTCAGTAGGTCCCATTTATTAATTGTTGATCTCACTGTCTGTGCTACTGGTGTTATGTTCAGGAAGCTGTCTCCTGTACCAATTCGTTCAAGGGTACCACCCACTTTCTCTTCTAAGAGGTTCAGTGTGGCTGGATTTATGTTGAGGTCTTTGATCCATTTGGACTTAAGTTTTGTGCATGGCGATAAACATGGATCGATCCGCATTTTTCTACATGCCAGTCTCCAATTATGCCAGCACCATTTGTTGAAGATGCTTTCTTTATTCCATTGTATATTTTTAGCTTCTTTGTCAAAGATCAGATGTTCGTACGTGTGTGGGTTAATACCCGGATTTTCAATTCGATTCCATTGGTCTGCCTGTCTATTTTTGTGCCAATACCAAGCTGTTTTCAGGACTATAGCTCTATAATAGAGCTTGAGGTCAGGGATAGTGATGCCTCCGGACGTTGCCTTGTTGAACAGGGTTGTTTTGGCTATCCTGGGTCATTTGTTTTTCCATACAAAATTGATTATTGTTCTTTCAAGGTCTGTGAAGAATTGTGCTGGGATTTTAATGGGGATAGCATTGAATCTGTAGATTGCTTTTGGCAGGATTGCCATTTTTACTACATTGATCCTACCTATCCAAGAGCATGGGAGATCTTTCCATTTTCTGAGGGCTTCTTTAATTTCTTTCTTTAAAGATTCAAAGTTCTTACGATACAGGTCTTTCACTTGTTTGGTTAGCGTTACCCCAAGGTATTTTATGTTGTTTGTGGCAATTGTAAAGGGTGATGTTTCTCTGATTTCTCTTTCAGCCCTTTTATCATCTGTATATAGTAGGGCTACTGACTTTCTTGAGTTGATCTTGTAACCTGCCACTTTGCTGAAGGTGTTAATCAGCTGTAAGAGTTCCCTGGTAGAGTTCTTTGGGTCATTGATGTAAACTATCATATCGTCTGCAAACAGTGAAAGTTTGACTTCTTCCTTCCCAATTTGTATCCCCTTGATCCCCATTTGTTGTCGTATGGCAATAGCTAGGACTTCAAGTACCATGTTGAAAAGGTATGGGGAGAGTGGACAGCCTTGTTTTGTTCCTGATTTTAGAGGAATTGCGTTGAGTTTCTGTCCATTTAGTTTGATGTTGGCTGTTGGTTTACTGTATATGGCTTTTATTATGTTTAAGTATGTCCCTGTTATCCCAGATCTCTCCAAGACCTTTATCATGAAGGGGTGTTGGATTTTGTCAAAGGCTTTTTCAACATCTAGTGAGATGATCATGTGATTTTTGTTTTTCAGCTTGTTTATATGGTGGATTACGTTGATGGATTTTCGTATGTTGAACCATACCTGCATCCCTGGGATGAAACCTACTTGATCGTGGTGAATGATTGTTTTGATGTGTTCTTGGATCCGATTTGCCAGTATTTTATTGAGTATTTTTGCATCAATGTTCATGAGGGATATTGGTCTGAAGTTCTCTTTCTTGGTTGTATCTTTGTGTGGCTTGGGGATCAAGGTTATTGAAGCCTCATAGAAAGAGTTTGGCAAAGACCCTTCTGCTTCTATTGTGTGGAACACTTTGAGAAGAATTGGTATAAGCTGTTCTTTGAATTTGTGGTAGAATTCTGCACTGAGGCCATCTGGACCTGGACTTTTTTTGGTTGGGAGACTTTTGATGACAGCTTCTATTTCCATAGGGGTTATAGGTCTATTTAAATTGCTTATCTGTTCTTGATTTAGTTTTGGCAATTGATAGCTGTCCAGGAAGTCATCCATTTCCTTTAAATTTTCGAATTTTGTGCAGTACAGGTTTTCAAAGTATGACCTAATGATTCTCTGGAGTTCCTCAGAGTCTGTTGTTATGTCCCCCTTTTCATTTCTGATTTTGTTAATTTGCGTGTTCACTCTCTGCTGTTTGGTAAGTTTGGACAAAGGTTTGTCTATCTTGTTGATTTTCTCAAAGAACCAACTCTTCGTTGCATTGATTCTTTGTATTGTTTTCCTGGTTTCTACTTTGTTGATTTCAGCCCTCAATTTGATTATTTCCTGGCGTCTACTCCTCCTGGGGAGTTTGCTTCTTTGTGTTCTAGAGCTTTTAGCTGTGATGTTAATTCTCTGGTATAACTGTTTTCCTGTTTCTTCATGTGAGCACTTAGTGCTATGAACTTCCCCCGTAGCACTGCTTTCAAAGTGTCCCATAGGTTTGGGTATGTTGTGTCATCATTCTCATTGAATTCAAGGAAGTCTTTAATTTCTTTTTTTATTTCCTCTTGACCCAGGGATGGTGCAGTTGAGCATTATTCAATTTCCATGAGTTTGTAGGTTTTCTGCAATTTGTGTTGTTGTTGAATTCTAATTTTAAGGCATGGTGGTCTAATAAGATGCATGGAGTTATTCCAATTTTTTTGTAGCTGCTGAGGTTTGATATGTTGCCAAGTATGTGGTCACTTTTTGAGAAGGTTCCATGTGGTGGTGAGAAGAAGGTATATTCTTTTTTATGTGGATGAAATGTTCTATAGATATCTGTTAATCCCAGTTGGGTCATTACTTCTATTAGACCCTTTGCTTCTTTGTTGAGTTTCTGTTTGGTATTCCTGTCTAGTGGTGAGAGTGGTGTGTTGAAATCTCCCACTATAACCGTGTGGGGCTTTAGATGAGATTTAAGTTCTAATAATGTTTCTTTAACGAATGTGGATGCCTTTGTATTGGGGGCATAGATGTTCAGGATAGACACTTCATCTTGGTGGGTTTCACCTGTGATGAGTATGTAATGACCTCCTTCATCTCTTTTGATTGATTTTATTTTAAAGTCTAGTTTTTTAGATATTAGGATTGCTACCCCTGCTTGTTTCTTGGGTCCATTTGATTGACAAATTTTTTCCCAACCTTTAACTCTCAAGTAATGTCTGTCTTTGAGGGTGAGGTGTGTTTCTTGTATGCAGCAGAAGGAAGGGTTCTGTCTTCGAATCCATTCTGCTAGTCTGTGTCTTTTTATGGGTGAGTTAAGGCCGTTAATATTGAGGGATATTAATGACCAATGATTGCTCATCCTTCTTCGATTTGCGATGGTTGTTGTTGGTGGAATTATGGGTGGAATTTCACCCCTTTGTTCTTTTGGCTGTTGGTAGAGAGGGATTCTCTAATGCTTATGTTTTTCTGGTTGTAGTTAGCTTCCTTGGGTTGGAGTTTTCCTTCCAAAATTTTCTGTAGGGCTGGGTTAGTGGACACATATTGCTTGAATCTAGTTTTGTCATGGAATATCTTGTTTTCTCCGTCTATAGTGATTGAGAGCTTTGCCGGGTATAGTAGTCTGGGCTGGCATCCATGGTCTCTTAGTGTAGGTAGAATATCTATCCAGGACCTTCTGGCTTTCAGAGTTTCCATGGAGAAATCAGGTGTAATTCTGATAGGTCTGCCTTTATATGTTACTTGACCTTTTTCCTTAGCTGCTCTTAATATTCTTTCTTTATTCTGTATGTTTGGGGTCTTGATTATTATGTGGCGAGGGGATTTTTTTTGTGGTCCACTCTATTTGGTGTTCTTTAGGCTTCTTGTACCTTCATTGGCATGTCTTTCTTAAGGTTGGGAAAGTTTTCTTCTATGATTTTGTTGAATATGCCTTCTGCCCCTTTGAGGTGGATTTCTTCTCCTTCTTCTATACCTATTATTCTTAGGTTTGGTCTTTTCATGGTGTCCCATATTTCCTGGATGTTTTGTGTTAAGGATTTGTTGGATTTAAGGTTTTCTTTGGTTGATAAATCCATTTCTCCTAGCGTATCTTCAACATTTGAGATTCTCTCTTCCATCTCTTCTATTCTGTTGGTAATGCTTATATTGGTAGTGCCTGTGTGTTTGTCCAGCTTTTCTATTTTCTGCCTTTCTTCAGATTGTGTTTTTTTTAGTGACTCTATTTCAGTTTTCAACCCTTGCAGCGTTTGCATTGCTTCTTGCAATTTTCTGTTTATCTATTCGTCCGTTTGTTGCCTTTTATGAATTTTTTGGTTTGTTCTTTCTTCCATTTCTTGCATTTTTTGGTTTGCTTTTTGTTCCATTTCTTGGATTTTGTGCTTTGTTTCTTCTTCCATTTCCTGCCTTATTTGGTATGTTTCTTCTTCTAATTCTTGCAATTTTTGCTTTGCTTTTTCTTCCATTTCTAGCATTTTTTGCTTCATTTCTTCTTCCATTTTGTGCCTTTTTTGGTTTGTTTTTTCTTCCAATTCTTGCATTTTTTGGTTTGTTTTATCTTCCATTTCTTGCATTTTTTGGTTTGTTTTTTCTTCCATTTCTTTGAGGGATTTTCCAATATCCTCTTTTAGGGCCTCTATCATTTTCATGAAAGTGCTTTTAAGGTCGTTCTCTTCTGCTTCCTTCGCGTTGGAATATTGGGGTCTTGCTGGTGTGGAGTCTCTAGAATCTGGCAGTGTCATATTTGTTTTTCTGTTGCTGACTGTGTTTTTGTATTGTCTCTTTCCCATCTCTTCTTCTAGTGGGTGCAGAAAGAGCCCCTTCCTGGTCTGGGGACCAGAGTTCCCTTTTGGTGGGTGCTAGTAAGTCCAGTAATCTGGTGGTTCTTCTATGCCTTGTCCAAATGCTGGTCCGTGGGTAGAGAAGAAGAACAGGAATCTGGGGCGCTTAGCCTCCTACCTGGTCCCCTGGACCCTATGCTGGGTCCTGTTGTACCTGATCCGGAACTGCTACTCCCCTGGTCTCCCTGGCTCCTGTAGTTTCCTGGTCTCTTTGGTGGGCGAGAAGACCTGGGGTCTGGGGTGCTTGGCTCCCGCCGGGATTGGGAGCTCTGTGCAGTTCCCAGGTGATCTGCAGGCTCTGGAACACAGGCCGGGAAGCTGGCCTGTTTACCTGATGCTCCAGCCGGGATTGGGAGCTCTGTGCAGTTCCCAGGCGATCTGCAGGCTCTGGAACACAGGCCGGGAAGCTGGCCTGTTTACCTGATGATGCCAGAGGGACAGCTACTTCCCTGTGCTCCCAGCCTAATCTAGTTTCCTGGACTCGTTGGTGGGAGAGAAGATCTGGAGTCTGGTGTTCTTGGCTCCCGCCGGGATTGGGAGCTCTGTGCAGTTCCCAGGCGATCTGCAGGCTCTGGAACACAGGCCGGGAAGCTGGCCTGTTTACCTGATGATGCCAGAGGGACAGCTACTTCCCTGTGCTCCCAGCCTAATCTAGTTTCCTGGACTCGTTGGTGGGAGAGAAGATCTGGAGTCTGGTGTGCTTGGCTCCCGCCGGGATTGGGAGCTCTGTGCAGTTCCCAGGCGATCTGCAGGCTCTGGAACACAGGCCGAGAAGTTGGCCTGTTTACCTGATGCTCCTGCCGGGATTGGGAGCTCTGTGCAGTTCCCAGGCGATCTGCAGGCTCTGGAACACAGGCCGGGAAGCTGGCCTGTTTACCTGATGATGCCAGAGGGACCGAAACACTTTGTTCTTAATGATCATACTGTGTTACTGTTTCGTCGATTGACCTCAGCAAATCTGATTCTTCAGTGTGAGGACTGAACTATTTAGTCTGTGTGGGTAAATCACCCAGGGAGCAGACAGCAGCACTGGCCCCATGCAGGCACAAGGATGAGCATGTCCTTCTGTTCCAGCCAAATAAAGAAGTGATGGTGTCTTGGTGGCGTGCTGGCTGTTTTAAGTAATGGTTTGTATGATCATGAGGCCACTGTTGCCTCAGTAGGACTGTGCTTTGGCATAGACCACATATGAAGGCAAAAAGAAACAGAGGATTCTGGGAGCACTGAAATCAGGTGTGAGATATTACCAAGTATCTGTATGTGCTAAAATGGAAATAAAGACAGAATTGTGATGGATAAAGTTCCAGTACTCATGTTTTAGTTAAAATATTTCAATGAACGATGCCATCCAACAGTATGAGCTTATGGGAAGGATGTATCTGCAACCATCCCCCTTCATGAGTGATTTCATTTTCCAGTGCAGGAGACCAAACCCACAACTTAGTGCATCCTTGGCAAGTGCTCTAGCACTGAGCTACTCACACAGCTCCTATTTGGTAAAGTTTCTTTGGTTTGTTTGTTTTCTAAAGAGAGTCTTATGTAGTCCAAGCTGGCTTTCACCAGATTCTCTTGCCTCTGCCTCTCAGGTGCCAGCATTACAGGCATGCACTACCTTTCCTGTCTTATTTTTAAACTCGTTAAATATATGAAATGAAGTATATTATTTAATAATCAAGTCACACAGGTGCAGCAGTCTCCATGATCAGAGCTGCAGGGTTGAGAGACAGGGACCTACACCAGCATCAAGATCTCACTTTGCTCCTCGGGCCATTATCTGGCTTATTCTTTGTCATCCCTTTTGCCTCTTTGGTTCTCCTCACTAAACTTAAGGTTTTGGCACCTTAAAAATCACACAGAATTCTCCTTTGTTTTGTTTGTTTGTGTTTTAGGGCCAGGTATGTGCCCATGGTTGTCTTGGAACTCTATAAACCAAGCTGGCCTCCAACTAACAGAGATCCACCTGGCTCTGCCTCCCGAGTGCTGGGATTAAAGAACAGTTGTTCATAACATCCATACTTACAGTAGGCAAAGTCTTTGCCATTGCTCTGAGCCAGACTTAGGGAAGGCTTTGCCATTCATATGGGACAGAGGCATTCAGATCCTTGGCATGACGTTATTCACTTACTCAGGACTTAATCTGCTCCTCACAGTCATATATTTCTGTTCACACTATTTGTATTAAATGAAATTCAAGTTAGTTAGTAAACAGTCTTGGAACTTAGTGTGTGTGTGTGTGTGTGTGTGTGTGTGTGTGTGTGTGTGAGAGAGAGAGAGAGAGAGAGAGAGAGAGAGAGAGAGAGAGAATGTAGGTTTTCATAAACAAAGACATGAGGAAACTAGTGAAAAACATTAGCTCATGGAATATGTAAGAGATTTCAATTGATAAGAAGGGCAGAGTGATGTGGGTAACTATAGTTGCTGTTAAAAGAGACTGCTTCTCTAAACTTCACAGTACGATTTTACCTTGTTGGAAGTTCTCTTAAGTTTCTGTTTTAATGACCTCTTCTGCAAACTCATAGTGAATTCAAGGTCTGAAATACTAACAGATATCTTGAAATCAATGCTGTTAGCTGGCCTGAAACAGGACCTCCATTTATCTTGGAAAATACACAGAGATGATTACATTTTTAACATTTTAGTTAGACCAAGAAACTCTTGTCCCAGTTTCCCTTTCTCGCTGTGATAAAGACCGTGAGCAAAAGCAAATTGCAGAAGAACAGGCTTATTTGTCTCACGTCTCTTAGGAGTCACAGACCATTAAGTAAAGCAAACACAGGAACCTGGACACAGGCACTGAAGCAGAAGCCATGCAGGGACACAACTCACTGGCTTGCTCTACTATCTTCCGTTTCCCATCCAGGACCACTTGCCCAGGAGTGAAACTACCCACAATAGACTGGACCCTCCCACATCAATCATTAGTCAGGAAAATGACCCACGGACGTGTCTACCTGTCAATATGATGAAGGGAATTCCTCAGTTGACCACCATCTTCTATGAGGATGCCAGCTTATGTGGAGGTGACAAACCAACCAGCACTACTGACTTTCTTCCACAGCGCTAGAAGATGCTCTGCAAGCTGCTGTGGAGAAGACATACCAGGGTTCTTTTTTTTGCAATTTCATTTTTATTACACTTTTTATTATATATTTAAATTAGGAACAAGCTCCCTCTCCCTCCCCTCCACACACACTCCCCCCCCCACAGTCCCTCCAGCCCCCACCTAACCCCCATTCCATTCCCTACAGAGGGGAGACCTCCACGAGTGATCTCTAGAGTCTGTCATTTCATCTCTGGGAGCACTCAGGCCCTCCCCAAAGTGTCCAGGCTGAGAGAGCATCCCTCACTGTGGGATGGGTCCCCAAAGTCCATTTGTGTGCCAGGGATAAATACTGATCTACTACCCCAAAACTCTATAGATTGCCTGAGTCTCCTCATTGACACCCACATTCAGGGGGTCTGGATCAGTCCCATGCTGGCCTCTCAGCCATCAGTCTAGAGTCCAAGATCTCCTGCTTGTTCAGGTCAGCTGTTTCTCTGGGGTTTCACCAGCCCAATCTTGACCCCTATGATCATCACCCCTCCCACTGGGTTCCAGGAGTTCAGTTCAGTGTTAAGCTGTGGGTGTCTGCCTCTGCTTCCTTCTGTCACTGGATGGAGGTTCTAGGATGGTATGGAAGACAGTTGTCAAAATCATTATTAGGGAGGGGCATTTAATGTAGTATCTTGTCTACTGCTATTCACTACTGCCAGATCTCCCCTCAAACCTAGAATGGCTCCCTCTATTATGGTATGTCCTTTCCTGCTCTCCTTTATTCTTCTCCCAATTCAAACTTCCTGCTCCTCCATGTCCTCCTCTCCTTCCTCTTCTCTCCCTCTCTTTTTCCTGGCTCCATTTCCCCTCCCCCACCTTGTGCTCCCAACAATCTGCTCAGGAGATCTTGCTTCATTCCATCTACTCTGGGGTACCATGTATGTCTCTGTTAGGGTACTTCCTGTTTCCCTGCCTCTCTGGCAGTGGGATTTTTGTAGACTGGCATTCCCCTGATTCATGTCTAAAATCCATATATGAGAGAGTACATACCATGTTTGTCTTTTTGTGACTGGGTTACCCCACTCAGCATAGTTTCTTCTAGTGCCATCCATTTGCCTGCAAATTTCAAGGTTCCATTATTTTTTCTGCTGAATAGTAATCCATTGTATAAATGTACCACATTTTCTCTATCCACTCTTCAGTTTAGGGGCATCGAGGTTGCTTCCAGGTTCTGGCTATTACAAATGATGCTACTATGAACATAGTGGAACAGAGGTCCTTTTGTATGAAGGTGCATCTTTTGGGTATATGCTTAAGTGTGAAATTGTTGGGTCTTGTGGTGGCCTGATTCCCATTTTCCTGAGGAATCTCCATACTGATTTCCAAAGTGGCTCCACGAGTTGGCACTCCCACTAGCAGTGGAGGAGTGTTCCCCTTTTGCCACATCCTCTCCAGCATAAACTGTCATTGGTGGTTTTGATTTTAGCAATTCTGACAGGAGGAAGATGGTATCTCAGAGTTGTTTTGATTTTCATTATCCTGATGGCTAAGGATTTTGAGCAGTTTCTTAAGTGTCTCTCAGTCATTGTAGTCTCCTCTGTTGAGATTCTCTATGTAGTTCTGTAGCCCACCTTTTAATTGGATACTTTGGTGTTTTGGAGACTTGCTTCTTGAACTCTTTGT
Organism: Mesocricetus auratus; assembly: GCF_017639785.1. Taxonomy (NCBI): domain Eukaryota; kingdom Metazoa; phylum Chordata; class Mammalia; order Rodentia; family Cricetidae; genus Mesocricetus; species Mesocricetus auratus. The sequence goes on along the minus strand of NW_024433838.1, from coordinate 1,841 downwards.
AGATTTTGGAGATCAGCCCTCTGCCAGAAGTGGGGTTAGTGAATATCTTTTCCCATTCTGTGGGCTGCCTTTTTGTCTTGTTGACTGTGTCCTTTGCCTTGCAGGAGCTTCTTAGTTTCAGCAGCTCCCATTTATTAATTGTTGATCTCAGTGTCTGTGCTAGTGGTATTATGCTCAGGAAGTAATCTCCTGTACCAATTTGTCCAAGGTTATCTCCCACTTTCTCTTCTAACAGGTTCAATGTGACTGGATTTATGTTGAGGTCTTTAATCCATTTGGAATTAAGTTTTGTGCATGGCAATAGACATGGGTCTATCTGCAGTCTTCTACATGCCAGCATTCTGTTATGCCAGCACAATTTGTTGAAAATGCTTTCTTTTTTCCATTGTATGATTTTAGCTTCTTTGTCAAAAACCAATTGTTCATAGATGTGTGGGATAATATCAGGGTTTTCTATTTGATTCCATTGGTCTACCTGACTATTTTTGGGCCAATACCAAGCTGTTTTCAGGACTATAGCTTTATAATCGAGCTTGGAGTCAGGGATGGTGATGCCTCCAGATGTTGCCTTGTAGGACAGGGTGGTTTTGGCTATCCTGGGTCTTTTGTTTTTCCATATAAAGTTGAGAGTTGTTCCTTCTGGGATTTCCATGGGGATAGCACTGAATCTGTAGATTGCTTTTGGCAAGATTGCCATTTTTACTATGTTGATCCTACCTATCCAAGAGCATGGGAGATCTCTCCATTTTCTGGTATCTTCTTTAATTTCTTTCTTTAAAGACTCAAAGTTCTTGCTATACACGTCTTTCACTTGTTTGGTTAGCGTTACCCCAAGGTATTTTATGTTGTTTGTGGCAATTGTAAAGGGCAATGTTTCTCTGATTTCTTTCTCAGCCCTTTTGCCATCTGTATACAGTAGGATCACTGATTTTCCTGAGTTGATCTTGTATCCTGACACTTTGCTGAAGGTGTTTATCAGTTGTATGAGTTCCCTGGTAGAGTTGTTTTGGTCACTTATGTAAACTAGCATATCATCTACAAATAGATTTTCATAATCATGAAAAATTTAAAACTGTGTCAGCTTTGATGCTTCTGGAGTTTTCCTTGAAACCATAGATAAAGTGTACAGAATATCAGATATTTGGGATTTTCTCGTGAACTTTCTGTTCAGTCTCTGAGTTAGTTTTTAGGCCATGAGATTTAAGTTGTTGTGCTGTGATTGCTATAAAGCAACCTGTTATGTGCCGTTCTGAGGCCTGTTCCTTCCATGGGACGTTTCACTAAACTGTGTTAAATATTTCAGTTTAATAAACATGACAAATCATTTATATTTCACTGCAGTGCAGAAGGAAGATATCCTCTCAGAAAGATACTTTCAAATAATGTCAAAACATGAAAGTAGAATTGAATCAAACGGTCTGTGCTCCCCTCCTGTGGTAGAAGAAGGCACAGTCGCTTATAGAGCTTTTTCCTCAATTACACAGCAAAGATTTGAAAAATTGTATGAGCAGATACATCTAGTTCATTTTCAGAAAACATAATTTAAAAAGAGCCATAATACTTATATCATGGTTTAATATGGAAACAGTATGCTTGTAGATAATCCATGACTCTATAATACAGTGAAGATTTTAGCAGCATTTGAGCTTTTAAAACGTAAAAGGCAAGCTTGTTGTCAGTGTTTCCCCGAGACTGGAGATTCTCTGGAAGCACACTTCTCTGTACAGGAATCATCAAAGTGTTTTCCTCTCATTTTCTATGAACAAAAATTGCTTCTTTGGCTCATCTGACTCCTGAAATACCCATTGTCTTTGTCTTATACATACTACCAAGATTTATAT
>NW_024433837.1:0-4210 GCF_017639785.1 Mesocricetus auratus | reverse complement strand
TATTTTGTAGACCAAGCTGTCTTTTTTGTTTTTTTGTTTTTGTTTTTGTTTTTTGTTTTTTTTGGTCTTTCGAGACAGGGTTTCTCTGTATTGTTTTGGAGGCTATAGGTCCAGCCCAGCCTCGAACTCACAGAGATCCACCTGCCTCTGCCTCCCGAGTGCTGGGATTAAAGGAGGGTAAAATAAGAAATAAATTAAAAATTCTCCAGTCTTTCACCTGATCCACTGAGGTCAGGAAAGTAAAGGAAAACTGAGAGATTTAAAAGACTGGCCAACAAGTAAGGCTATAAGTAAGGATGTATTAAAAAGGGGGTACCAAGCTAGGGGTACCAAATTCAATGTCTAGGCCTTTGCCTAACAAAGGTCAAAAAAGAAAAGCAGAACCTAAGAAGTTGCCCTCAGTTGGAGGGTGGATTGGAAAATCATCCTCAATGGGAGGATGGATTAAAGATTTTAAAAATTGGTAAAGTTAATAAATGAGGCCAGTCTTTCACCTTATCCACTGAGGTCAGGGAAGTAAAGGAAAACTTAGAAATCTAAAAGGATGGCCAACAAGTAAGGCTATAAGTACATATTAAAAACGGGGTACCAAGCTAGAGGTACCAGATTAAATGTCTAGGACCTTGCCTGACAGAGGTCAGGAAAGAAAGAGAACTAAGAGATCATCCTCAGTTGAAGGGTGGATTGGATTAAATGTCTAGGCCCTCACCTAACAAAGGTCAGAAAAGAAAGGGAACCTAAGATAAAAAGTTGCCCTCAGTTGGAGGGTGGATTGGAGGATCATCCTCAATGGGAGGATAGATTAAAGATGGGTAAATTAAAAAAACTTGGTAACAGTTAATAAATGAGGTATTAGTATTCAGTAAAGAAAAAGGCAAAGGTATATAAAATAAAAATGTTTGGCTACATTTATATGGGGTAGGTTATTGATACAAATTTAAGGTCAATTTTGTGAGTCATCTCTAAAAACTTTTGGCAAAAGCCTGTCCTTTCCACTTTACATCTACAGAATTACAAGGAGTGGGTATGGCTGTAGCCCCTGGGTGTAGCTCAAAACTTCTCAAATGAAGAAATGATGAGGGACATACAGGACTTTTTCAACCTTTTGTTTTAATTCAAAGATTGACTGGAGTTGTTCTGTTTCAGTTCAACAAACTAATCATAATCTAGGCAAAAGGAGAGATATGTATACATGGTCTGTGTGTAGGGACATTGCCACTTCAGTATGTATGAAGTGTGAAATGTAAATACGTGAATGTTGACAAAAGCAACTGTTCTAATTGCCTTGGATATGATTAAAGGGATACTTAAATCCCTTCAAACAGTTAAAAAACTACCTAAATCAATTTAGATATAGCCAAAAGAAACATCCAGTTAGTCAGTTAATATTTTAACAAAAAATTCAAGTTAAGCCCTCAGAGCCAGTCAATCAAAAAAAAAGAGAGAGAGAGAGAGAGGTTTTTTCAGGGAACTGTCCTACCACTTTGGCACTGCTGGGCACTTAGAGACCAAGACAAGGTCTGTGGCAACTCTATTGGAACTGAATCTTGCAAAAGCTGGGTCTGGAAAGCCACACAACAACAGCTCCTAACACAGCAGGAGAGTAGGTAGAAAGAGCTCCAGTGTAGCATCTGGAAACACCTCCCTAACTTAGTCCTTTGGTTTTATGTAGTCCTGATTTTTTTTCTGTCTCTTGCCTGCAGTTCTGGGTATGAAAATTAGAGCACTGTGCTTGCATGGTGGGTAAATATTTCACCTTGGAGCCACACCCCAAGACATGTATCTAGTATGCTGCTTCAAGTTAGTGTGAAGTTCTGGCTTTGACCTCATTGTTGCCCAAAAACCTCACACCTATATAGGTCAGGCAGGAACTCAAAACTCCTAGCTTGATTCCCCTCCTGACAAGAGATCATGAACTTGTGGCTCCCCTTCCCTCATCTCTCTGAAGTGGCATGTGTTGGGTGGGCCCAAAATGGGGTTGGGAAAGTGGCAGAGCAGTCATTGTGTATTTAGCAAACAGCACAGAGCATGTGCCTTGTTGAGGAGTGTGTTTGCAGGTCTGGGATGGAAGAGGGGACACAAGGGTGGAGACTAGAGTTCTTTTGCCATGGCAAATTTCAGACCATGATGTGGACATGTTGCTTCCCATTGACTGGTTTATTCTTGTCAATCAGTCCCTGCAACAGATCTAATTTCTGAGACTGTAGGTGAGTCCGAGAGTAAAGGTTGTGATCTTTTATGTCCTTAGATGTGTGACAAAACAGAGCTAATTAAAGCTCAGGAGCTAAAGCAATGGAGTAGATGTTTTTTGGCTAGTCTGTGTTTCTCTAGTTGTTTTTGCAGTGCTGGGGTTAAACTGGCCTTTGTGAGTGTTATGTAAATGCTCTGCCACAGGGCTATATTCCCAAGCCTCCACAGGAATTTTATGAACAATTTTCAAATAAAAGAATCTAGAGTCTTTGGCTCTGCAAGTGTATTGGTTTGTGAATGGTTCACATAGGTATATTTCAGTGCTTGGTCTCTCATTGTGCAAGTGTTTGGGAAGGTGTGACCTGGTGGGTGAAGGTCTGTCATTGGGAATAGGCTTTGAGGTTTCAAAAACCAGTGTCATTTTCAGTTGGTTCTCTCTGCCTCCTGTTGTGAACCAAGTTGATACAAACTTTCAGTTACTGCTCCCCAAATGCCTACCTGCTGCGATTTTCACCACCATGATGGTCATGGAGCCATGAGCCTAGAATTAAATCATTTATAACTCACATTGCTGCCAGTGTCTTATGACAGCAATAGAAAAGAAATTTAAGCAGCAGGAAAAGGAATTTACACCAAGCTGATGTCCTGAGTTTGATTCCAAAACTCCAAGGTGGAAGAAGAGAACCAACTCTCACAAATTGTTTTCAGAACTCCACCCATGCTCCAGGACATACATGCACATATACATTTGTAAACACATGCATTAAATGAACAATTTTAAATAAGAAATTTAAAACAAAAGTTTTACAGCCTTCAGAGAATTAGAATGTTGAGGATTAACATTTATATCATTAACCTTTGCCATTCAAACAAAGCATATGACTAGGTATATATGATTGATTCCAATTTCTCAGTAATATCTGTAGTTTTTAGTATATGGATCTTTATCTGCTTAACACATTTATCTCTATTAATGATATTGTCATAAATTATAGTTTTAAATTCTATTTATGCATTTTTATATTTAAATGGTGTGTGGTTGTATGTATCTTGTGATCCAATATGAAATCTCCATGAATATGTTCAACATGGATGATTGATGGGGAATGTTCAAACCTCACATTACAGATGATCAAAATAGAATGATCAAATGTGAATCATCATTTACCATTTCTCTGTTGTCATGGCATCATTAATCAACTCTGCTATTGTGAAATCTTCAGTTAGGTGTTATAATTCATAGTGTTCTTATTGTTCTATGTGCTATGGGATATCAGGAATGATTCCTCATATCTCGCTGCACATTTTCCAGTCATTCCTTTTATTTTCCTCTGAGATCTCCTAACCACCATTCCTTGTTCTACATCTGTAAGATGGAAATTTTCACAGAGGCTAGTTAGATGTTTATCACTTTTGTAGGTATCCTGAAAATATTTTACTTCTTTAAGTTCTAAGGATCAAACTTTTGACCTTATATATGTTAATCAAATACTCTCTTACTTAGTCACACCTCCACTTTTTAGTTTTTGAGAGGGTCTCAGTAGGCTGCCCTGATAATCTTCCTGGTTCAAGTTCAGTCCCTTCCCTTTGCATGGTTAGGTATCATGAACATATTTTTGGTAATACTCTGTTGGAGCCCCAGAGACCTTTAAGTTGTAGCAGAACTAAGTGGCAGTTTGAATTGAAACAATTGGAATTGAAAAGTTATTATGAACAAACTGGTCATGCATACATTGGTTCCTGGAACAGGCTAAACATAAGGTGTTCTATAAGAAATATTTCCTTCTGTACCCAGGCCCGGTACTTTCCATTGCCCCTGTCCTCATCCCCCGCCCTGCCTAAACTGCTTTATAAAAATGAGACCTTGCTAGCTAATAAACGAAGCCTTGACGCAACTCAGACTGACTCTTTCTTTACGCGCTTGGCTTCCACTTCTCTCTCCCCCCGTTTGACTCCTACAGGTGACACCACTCGAGACCCAGTAAATAACCTGGCCTGCTGGATGGGTCAATACCATCTA
>NW_024433836.1:0-5573 GCF_017639785.1 Mesocricetus auratus | reverse complement strand
ACTGAAACAAAAGAAATATGAAAATACTACATGGAAGCTGAATGCTCTCAGACTTGTGTGTGATTCACTGCCTTAGATTCTTTCTAGGGCATATCATTTGTCACCACACAAAAGACAACACAAAGAATATTAGTTTCTCAGTATTTACAATCTAAAGTAATAGAAATGTGGTATTTATAATGAATTAATTTATATTTCAAATGGCAATATTTTCACATATGGGACTTTTCCTACCACCACTTGGAAGTATTTTACTGTGGGTACTAAATATTAAATTAGTAATACGACTTTCCACCTATAACATCTAACAAATATCTTAGTCAATTCTGGCACTCTTTGAGAAACATGACATAAATTTGAAATTTTGAATGGCAATAAAATATGTTAACACATACACACACACACGCACACACACACACACACTACATGATTTACCTTCATATTCAGAAAATTGATTTTATTATCTCCATAGAAAGTGATGGTTCTGGAAAACATCCTTGCTTATTTTAACAAGCGCTGCCCTCTTGACCTCTGACTGGAGGCAGTCATCCTTAGCAAAAGTACATTGTAGTGTAGGAATGCTTTGGACAGTCATGTTTCTCATGGTTTCTGAATGGTCTTCTCTTTCCAACTCTCACTCAGGCAAGAGTAGATCTAATTCATGCCAGTGGAGACCGTGAATTTTTGGATGAACTTGAAGCTCTTGGAGCAGGATCTGTATCTCTCAAAGAAGAGACCTTATAAAGAACAAGCAGACAGCCATGAAGAGCTTTTGGTAAGATGAGCAACACAGCCCCTAATGCATCCAGTTCTACCTCTCTTCATTTCCTCTCAGTGCTTTCCCTAGATGTGTTCCTTAAACATCAGTGGCAGGGAAAATATTTTTGGATTTAAAGAAAACTTCCATTGGTATATTTCTATACCAGTACCTGCTTGTTTGGTTTTCCTAGGGAATACTGGCTGAGGGGATGCATTTATTCTATATGCTGTGATGGAGGAGAAAGGTGTGTTTTAAACAGAACCAAAGATGCCATGAAAACAAAATATGATAGTATAAGTGCACTTCTCCTTGTTCTGTGCAGTGTGGACAAAGTGTGTGGAGACTGTGAGGACTGTGGGTGATTTTCCTGTTTCCATGCAAGTGAGACTTGAAGCATGGACTGTCCTCTTTGTGTTCATCCTTAGATTGTTTGTTTTGTGGGCTTTGCTTTGTATATTTGATTGAAGAGAACAGGACGAATTATTCTGTACTCTGTAGGTGTTTCAAGGTTGCCTAAGACGTGCTGGTACCACTTTTCATTTTCGTGAAATGGACATTTGGTGAAAATTTATGTAAGAACCCCATGTTAGATAGCATAGTAATGTTCATCACACTTGCCAAGATTATTGTGCTGTGTAGAATGCTTTGGCCCAGGGAGATATTTCAGCAGGTAAGGACATTGACTGCCCAGCCCAGCAACCTCAGTCTGACCCTGAAACCCACATGGTGGGAGGAGAAAACCAATCCCCACAGATTGTCCTCTGTCTTGCACATGCTCACTGTGGAGCAGAAGCATGTACACAGACACAACCAACGAGTAAGTAAATAAATAATCAAAACAAGATTGTTCTGCTTTCTAGGAAATTCACAGCAATATTTAGAAATTAAGGCCCATCTGTCTGCAATGAGCCCACCCAATTTTTTTTGGACAAAAATTTTTTGAGAAATTTCAATAACAAAATAGATACAGGGGCCAGGGATTGAGGGGGGATAGTGGTATATTCCATTAATCCCAATACTCAGGATGCAGAGGCAAGTGCATCTCTGTGAGTTCAAGGCCAGCCTGGTCTACAAGATCTAGTTCCAAGACAGTTAGGTCTACACAGAGAAACCCTGTCTCAAAAAAAATTAACCATGTGCATTTTTTCTTTCTCATTCAGACTTCCTGGTTATTAATTCCATTATATCTACACCTCTCTTCACTTAATTTTCATTTTTCTTTGTTACAGGGTAGTGAATATGGAAAGCCTGTGGAATGTCTCCAGATAGCTGACAGAAGGACTGCGTAAGCTGAAAATCACGCATTAAATATGCAAATTAATGGAAGGAAAATGACTGGGATCAGAGAACAAGACACTTCAAGCCAAAGTGTTTGCATGAGCACTAGCATGGATTTACAGCCAGCTGGAAGCATTCAGTTTGTTGCTCCGTAAAAATGTTTAATTCAGGCAAATTATCTCATTGCACACAGGAGATAATTGATAGTATTACTATCAGTGTTAATAGTTGTCAAATTGTTTTTAAATATCTATGTTTTATTTTAAATAAAGAAATAGTCCGTTGTTATGTTTCAGCTCTTTGGGTATTCATTGTAAAGATTTTTGTTTTTGTTTTTTTTAGAAGAGTCTTTTGATCCTCTAAAGTTGTCTGCATAAACTAAAAGGGAAGCTGGGCTGTGGTGGCACATGCCTTTAATCCCAGCACTCGGGAGGCAGAGGCAGGCGGATCACTGTGAGTTCGAGGCCAGACTGGACCGACAGCTTCCAAAACAATACAGAGAAACCCTGTCTCATAAAACCAAAAAAAAAAGTAAAAAGTAAAAGGAAATTCACAATAAAAATAGCTGTTTATTTTAAATTCTAATTTTTGTATGTATAGGATATCGGTCCAAGAGAGCTCTAGCGTTAAACCAGAAGGAACCTGTCAGTCGAGACTCCAAATGTCCACTACACTGATAACAGAAGGGATTTAATACAACCAAAATAATGTCTATACTGAAACCAAAATCTACAATTGCAAAAGCTGAGTAATTATAAAATGCAAAGGGAAATAAGTCCAGAGCAACATAAACAATGGACTACATTGAAGAATTTAATTTGATTTCAAATTTGATCACTTGATTAAAGGTCCAGGAAGTAGCATGTTGGCTTCTAGATAAGGATGAAGGAACAGATCACAGGGATAGACCTCCGAGCCCAGAAATTATCTGATGCCTCTCTGGTTCTCAAAAGGTCCTGAGAGCAAGACAAGAAAATGCTGCCATAAGAAGACACTAAAATGTGGGTGTTAGGAGACTAAGAATCACCAGGTTCAGCCCTTTCTCACATCAAAACAACTCAAGTCAATCCTAGATCATCAATACTAAAGTCATTATGGTTTAGTAAAGAAATTACTTTCCCGACATGAGGCTGGGTAAAGACAATGGCCATGATGTTGTTTTCAGTTGAGCATTTTGTGCTTTTCATCCAGCCCCAGGAAGAAGAGTCAGGCCATTCTCCATGAATTAGAAGTCAACCAGACCTGTAGATTCAGGTCCAGGCCTTGGAAGAATACATAGTAACACACTGTCTCAAAAAACAGGAAAAGAAAAATTTTGTGATATTTTTATAGTCAACATTTTTTCTAAAGAAAAATCAAAATTGAACATGGCTTATCACCATGCTTGAAAACCACTTAAGTATTTTTTGTGCTTAATTGTCACTTCTCTACGTGATAAATCACATACATTATCTTAAAGTGATTTATAAGTGGGCCAATACTGAAGTAGAAGTATATATACAAACCCAGCTCAAGGCAGAGTAGAATTTCAAAATCCTTTCCTAATATTACATATATAATTCATATGTACATGTTTGACAAAAATACCGTATTATGTTTATTGCCAACAAAGAATTAAGCCTCTAATGTTTAAAAATTTCAATTGTTAAATTAAAATGAATTACATAATTACAATTATGTTTACATGTTACTACCTGTAAGTATGCAACAATTTTCTTGCATTTACAATAATGACAGTTTTTACGTTTATAATTTAAAATATTCTCTCTGAAACTGGGCCCTAGGCAGGGAAATCTAGCTAAGACTTACCTGAGGGGTCCTGGACATTCTCATCATGATCAGTATAGGAGGTCTCAGTCTTAATGTTTCTTTTATGCATTGATTAAGTAAATTCAGATCCTTCAGCTATCAAGGACCATTTCTGATTCCTGCACACACAAATCATTCACCATACCTCCACAGCAGGAGGACATTATATCAATATCTTATTAAGTGTGAGAATAAAAGGGCAGAGTAAATGGTTCATGATGTCTAGGAATGGTCATTCATGTTTTTAAAACTCACTCAGTAGGAAAAGTGGGGGGCGAGATATTAGGAAGGGGAACAATTGTATTGGTTAGTGACCAATAAAATTCACTCTTTAAAAAACAGATTGTCAAAAATCAGTGTTTAATTTTTTCAGAGAAATGAGACAATATATGATATTTCAGACAAGTTAGACATATAACAATCTACCACAAGTCCCTTCATGAAGGCATGTGATAATGAGTTCACTGGACCCAAGATAAATGATAAATAGGTGTTTTATTGAGGAGCAGTCTACACAGATAATAAAAAGAACCACTGAGGGAGGCCTTTCTCTGTCCTTTTGAGCCATTCCCTGACACAAAAGACAGCGAGCACCAGAGAGAAACCCTGCCTCATGTTTCCATCTTTCTGATTCCATCCACAAACAGAGACTAATTAAACTACTTAAGACTCTTGTTACACTAACAATTTCTTCCCACAGGTCCCCATGATTGTCATCGTCCCAATTCAGCAGGAAGTAATTTTGAGAATTCCACGTACCTTCTCCCTACTATTGATATTAGAGGATAGTTTGCACCTGTTAGTGTTAGTTTTCAATTATTTTAGGGTTGGGATTGGAAGGAGGTGTTCAGACTTGGGCATCCCTTTCAGATAAGTTTAGAATTTAGGTGGAATGGATATGTTTAGCTTAGGATATAAGTATATTATAACATACTCATCACCCTCTGTGTATATATGTTGTATATGTTTGAGTTTGTATCAAATTTAAATCTTCTATTTAGACTAAAAGGGGAATTGTAGGAGTGAACCCCACAAAGCTATCTGCCCACGAGTGCTGGGACAAGTAAATTAGCACAGTTAGAGATAAAAGGAAGCAAAAGGAAAAAGGACCTCCTCATTTGGAAGCCGGCCACACTTCTGACTTCCAGCTTGTGTGACTCTCTGGTAAATAAATGTATTGTATATACTATAGCCTTGGCTATCATCACTGAACACAGTCTGAAGGAATGCTGGAAATAGAAAAGCTGGGAAAATTGCTCAGGTACTACAGATGCAAGCATAACCAACAGAATACAAGAGATGTGTATAGAGAAGCTTTTTCTTTGAGAGAAGCCTTCCAGCCAGCCTGGTTCTAGAGCCACATCAGTCCCAAATAAACACACAGGAGGCTATATTAATTATGAAGCTGTTGGCCTTGCTTGTTTCTTACTGGCTAGCTCTGACTTAAGTAATTACCCCATAATTGTTAATCTAAGTATGTTTCTTACTGGAGAATAATTCCAGGCTTCCTACCCCATGATGTTACAATGTTGACACTGTGTTTCTCCTACCCAGAGTCCTTCTGGACTCCTAGTCCCTCCTATCTTGCTTCCCTATTGGCCAGACAGTACTTTATTGACAAATGCACAGGATTTTCCCCAAAAGAGATGGAAAAGAGAATCTCAGGTGTTGAAGACAAACTAGGAGAAATAGATTCATTGACCACAGAAAACTTTAAGTTTAATGA
>NW_024433835.1:0-8542 GCF_017639785.1 Mesocricetus auratus | reverse complement strand
GGTTTTACAAGACAAGGTTTCTCTGTAATGTTTGTTTTGGAGGCTGTCAGTTCAGCCTGGCCTCGAACTCACAGAGATACACCTGCCTCTGCCTCCCAAGTGCTCAGATTAAAGGTGTGTGCCACCACTGCCCGACAACAATTTCCTAAGTGTATTTCAACCATTTAGATTTTATTTAGTTCTGTAACCCACTTTATAACTGGATTGTTTTATGTTTTGGTCATTAGTTATTGGTATATTTGTATATTTTGAAAATCAACACTCTATTAGAAGTTTTGGTGAAGATTTTTTTCCCAATCTGTGGCCTGCCTTTTTGTCTTGTTTACTGTGTCCTTTGCCTTCCAGAGTCTGCTCAGTTTCAAAAGGTTCCATTTATTAATTACTGATTTTAGTGTCGGTGCTACTGGAGTTATGTTCATGAAGTGAATTCCTGTACAAATTTCTTCAAGGTTACCTCCCAATTTCTCTACCAAGAGGTTCATTGTGGCTGGTTTTATGTTGGCGACTTTGATTCATGTTGAGTTAAGTTTTGTGCAAAGCAATAGGTAAGGTTCTATCTGGAATCTTCTACATGTCAGCAACCAGTTATGCCAGCACCATTTTTTAACATGATTTCTTATTCCATTGTATAAGTTTAGCTTCTTTGTCAAAAATCAGGTGTTCCTACATGTGTGGATGAATAACAGTGTCATCATTTACTTTCCATTGGTCTACCTGTATGTTTTCGTGGTGATACAAAGCTGTTTTCACTACTATGGCTCTATAGTATATCTTAACGTCAGGGATGGTAATTTCTCAGGAATTTAATATATTGCACAGGTTGTTTTGTCTATCGTGGGTTTTTTTGTTTTTCCATATAAAATTGAGTATTGTTCCCTCAAGGTCTGGGAATTTCTTTGAGTCTGTGGATTGCTTTTGGTAATAATGCCACTTTTATTATGTTGATCCAGCCTATTGAATAGCTTGGGAGATCTTTCTGTTTTCTGGTATCTTCTTTAATTTCTTCCTTTAATGACTCAAAGTTCTTCTTATACAGGGCTTCCACCTGTTTGGTTATAGTTACCACAACATATTTTATGTTATCCGTGGCTATTGTAAAGGGTGATGTTTCTCTGATTTCTATCTCAGCTTATTTATCATCTAGATATTGTAGGGCTACTGACTCATTTGAATTAATCTTGTATCCTTCCATATTGTTGAAGGTGTTTGTAAGCTGTAGGAATTCCCTGGTAGAATTTTGGGTCATTTATGTTAATTATCATATCATATGCAAGTATTGAAAGTTTGATATCATCCTTTCCAATCTATGTCCACCGAATCACCTCTTGTCTTATTGCTCTAGCTTGAACTTCAAATACAATATTGAAGAGATATGGAGAGAATGGACAAACATTTGGCCCTACTCAAGCCCATTTCTGCCCCTGCACTCCTGGAAGTTTCATGTGTCTGGTTGGCATGTAGTAATCTCTCTGGGGAGGCTGGAATATCCAATGACAGTCCACATGGCATTCTTGTCTCCCCTTCACCTTCTGGGAGAAGTGAATGTCTGTCATGATCAGGCCTCTATATACAATTCTCTCCTTGGAGATTCCCAAGTCTGCTTGATATTCAGTAAACTCACCCTGGAAGACCAGACCATCCAGAGTATGCCCACATTGTAATCTCAGACAAGCTACAAGCACCAGGAGAGCTCCAATAGAGAATTGCCCTCCTACAACTTGTGGGTCAACACCAAGAGAGACATGACCATCCAGAGCCTGCAAACATTGATGACTTGGGCTGTCCACACAAACTGGGAGAGGAAAGTTGAGAAGAGGAAAGGAGAGGTAGGAGAGGGAGATACCCCAACTGCACCCTTTGGAAGAGGGGATTGGAATGATAACAGTATAAAAATAAATTCAACAACAGAAAGACAAATATGACACCAGCAGAGTCTAGGGGCCCTACACCAAGAAGACCTGAACATTCCAATGAAGATAAAAAAAGAAGAGAAAGACCTTAAATATAACTTTATGAAGATGATAGTGGCCCTCAAATAGGGAATGAGAAAATACTTACCAAATGTAAGAAAAAACATACAAAAATACAGGAAATGGAGGAAAAGATTAACCAAACAATTCAAGAGATAAACAAATCTCTCAAAGAAAGCAGGAAACCAAGAACAAAAAAATACAAGTGAATGAAACAATTCAAATTGCTCAAGGCTTGAAAGCTGAAATAGAAACAATAAAGAAATCACAGAATTAGGGAATGCTGGAAATAGAAAAGCTGCCAAACTCTTTTTACAGGATATTATTACCTTTGTACCCAAACCACACAAAGACAAAAATAATAAAGAGTACTACACACAAATATCCCTCATGAGGGGCTGGAGAGATGGCTCAGAGATTAAGAGCACTGACTGCTCTTCCAGAGGTCATGAGTTCAATTCCCAGCAACCACATGGTGACTCACAACCATCCACAATATCCCTCATGAACATTGATGCAAAAATAATCAATAAAATACTGGCAAATAGTATTCAAAACACATCGAAAAAATCATTCGCCATGATCAAGTAGACTCCATTCCAGGGATGCAGGAATCGCTCAACATACAAAAATCTGTCAATGTAATCCACCATATTAACAAACTGAGAAAGAAAACCACATCATCATCTCACTAGATGCTGAAAAAGACTACGATAAAATTTAACACCTTTTCACGATAAAGGTCCTGGACAGATATGGGATAACAGAAACATTGCTAAAAAATGCTAAAGGCAATATGTATAAAGCCAACAACCAACATCCAACTAAGTGGACAGAAACTCATTGCAATTCCTCTAAAATAGATTTTCAGATCAGTGAGAAGATGAATCCCATTTACTTCCTGTCCAAACACAAGTTTGAATTTTCACACTAGTCTTAAAGGCCTTTAGGGGAATCTGTTTGTTAAAACTATTTTAATAAGAGCCCTTTGTAATTGTTTTTAACAAATTTATCATAGCATCACAAAAAATAAGTGTGTCAACCATCAGGAAGTAATGGATGTAAGTCTGGGTAACTGTGGAAGAAATTTATTGCAAATGGTGATAAGATACATTCTCCTACTTTGCTCAGATGACAGCACCCAGGCTCTGTATTGTTCCCCTTATAGCAAATTTTCTGAGGCCACTTTGTCTACACATCATCCTCATTTAATTACTTAATAGAGCTGGTACTGATCTGTAATGTCCCTGTGTGAGGAAGGAATGCTTATCCATCATCAATTTCTCTTTTCTCATTAATCCTACAAAAATTGTTTTATAGTCCTTGTTTCACAAATAGACACAAATCTCCAGATGATAGAAAATTGCCCCCAAATACCAACACAACAAACAGACAACTAAATTCTGCATAGAATTATGAAGCAAGAGAGTGGAAAATTGATATTACGCTACAGACTATGTTCAGCGACAGTTGCTTCTCAAACTCCAGGCCTCCCAAATCAGTGCACGGTTACAACACACTTGGGAGCAGTAAAATTGGTATTTTATAAGAATTGCAGTCCTTTTGTCAGAGACATGTCTCCACAGGTGCTGACTGCACACCTCTCATTCTCTCAGTACCTGACTCTTCTCTACCCCTGTCTATAAGGTGGAATTTCCTTCAATGCATTTGGCAGGTTATCCTCCTTTGTCACATATTCTTTGCTCTATAAGGAACAAAACAGACTTCTATACTCAGATGTTTTCAAATGTCTCAGCTGTGAGAATAGCATGCAAGACTGCTCAGCTTTTCAAAGAAATGGTCTTGATGGCTGCCTTCTCCAAGCTTCAATAGAGCTAATTAATCACAAACAACAAATTCACTAAAATGAATTTGTTCCAGGAGGGCATCTGAGGACAAAGAATCCTATTTCCTGTTGTTAGATGTGCAACTAAGATTGGTGCCTTCCATTTCCTCCTTCTTTGCTTCATTTTCTGTAACTTTTACATAAGGTACAGTATTCAATTTCACTGGAAACCAGATGGAATCACTTTATCCAACTTTTCATCTTATTGTAGGAAAAAGGAGTTTGTGACTAGCATTTGAATGCTTGATCTATAATGACCTTCTTGCCTGCCTCGATTTATGAATGACTAATGAAAGAAGTGGTTTTACATCTTCTTGTGAGAACATCGAGCAAAATTAATGAAACATCAGAGTATCTTCCTTAATGAAAAAATGTTTAAAGGCTGAAAATTTTGAAACATATTGTCATATGAAGACCTGCTATTGAGCGCAGTGTTGAAAGAAGGAGAATGAACATTTAAGATTAGAGAATGAAATGAGGTATAATTCAACTCTCTAAAAATCTTTGTATTTAAGGATTTGTAAAGAGCCTATGCATGAGAAAGAATATTAGTAAGTGCAAGATATGCACTTTGAAGACATTACAACATTAGAACATCATTTTATATTTAGAAAAGTAGATGGGCATTCCTTATTTCAAACATGAGAATAAAGAGCACAGTGAAATCTTGGCAAATGCTCAATGATTTAGAAAAGTTTAAGCAATGTTGCTATACAAAAATGTATATGCACCGGGCATTGGTGGCGCACGCCTTTAATCCCAGCACTTGGGAGGAAGAGACAGGCAGATCTCTGTGAGTTCGAGGCCAGGCTGGACCGACAGCCTGGAAAACAATACAGAGAAACCCTGTCTCGTAAAACCAAAAATATATATATATATGCTTGGCCAACTAAATAAATGCGTAAATAAATGATTTGATTTAAAGCTATTTTAAAGCAGTTTTGCTGATCATAGCAGAAAATGTATGAATCACTTGTGGTAGGCTTATTCCCAAATTTCTGAGGAATCTCTATACTGATTTCCAAAGTGGCTATATGAGTTGGCACTCCCACCAGCAGTGGAGGAGAGTTCAAATCTCACCTCAACTTATCCATCATAAACTGTAATTGGTGTTTTTGATGTTAGCCATTCTGACAGGAGTGAGATGGTATATCAGAGTTGTTTTAATTTGTATTTCCCTAATGGCTAAGTGTCCAGGCTGAGAGGTCATCCCTTTTTGTGTTATGGACACTCGAAGTCCATTTGTATGCCAGGGATAAATTCTGATCTTCTGCCCAGGGCCCTATAGGTTACCCAGGTCTCCTCACTGACCCTCACGCTCAAGGGGTGTGGATCAGTCCCATGAGGGACTCCCAGCTGCCAGTGTGGGATCCAAGAGTTCCTGTTGTTCAGATCAGCTGTGTCTGCTGGTTTTACCAGCCCATTCTTTTCCCATTTGCTCATTGCTCCTCTCTGTCACCGGGTTCCATGGATTCAGTTCAGGGTTTAGCTGTAGGTGTTTGCCTCTGCTTCCATCAGTCACTGCATGAAGGTTCTACGATGGCATATAAGGTAGATATCAAGCTCATTATCAGGCACGGGCATTTAAGGTAGTCTCTCAACTATTGCTTCGCTAACCAGTTGGTGTCATCTTTTTAGATCCCTAGAGGTCTCACTGGTGCCAGATGTCTCTTCAAATCTAGGACTCCCACTATGACGGTATTTCTCATCCTGTTCTACCCCTATTCTAATCCCCACTCAACCTTCCTGTTCTACCTTGAACTACTCTCTCGTCCTCTTCTCCCACTCTCTTCTTTCCAGCTCTCAGTTCCCCACACACTCACCTCCCACCATGTTCCGAAACTGTTCAGGAGATCTTACTCCACTACTCTTCTCTGAGGTACCATCCATATCTCTCTTAGGTTATTTCCTGTTTCCTAAACTCTCTGTCAGTGGAATTGCAGACTGGAACTATCCTGATCTATGTCTAAAATACATATATGATTGAGTACATACCATGTTTGTCTTTTTGTGACTGGGTTACCTCACACAGAATGGTTTCTTCTAGTGCTATCCATTTGCCTGTGAATTTCAGGATTCCATTGTTTTTTCCACTGAGTAGTACTCCATTGTTTAAATGTACCACATTTTCTCTATGCACTCTCCAGTTGAAGGGCATCTAGGTTGCTTCCAGGTTCTGGCTATTACAAATAATGCTGGTATGAAAATCGTGGAACTGATGTCCTTGTTGTATGAATTTGCATCTTTCGGATATATGCATAAGAGTGGAGTTGCTGGGTCTTGTGGTAGACTGATTCCCATTTTCCTGTGTAATCTCCATACTGATTTCCAAAGTGGGTGTATGTGTTGGCACTCCCACCAGCAATGGAGGAGTGTGCCCCTCTCTCCACATTCTCTCCAGTATAAATTGCCTTCAGTGTTTTTGATTTTAGCCATTCTGACAGGAGTGAGATGGTATCTCAGTGTTGTTTTAATTTGCATTTACCTGATGGCTAAGGATGTTGAGACCTTTCTTAAGAGTCTTTCAGCAATTTTAGACTCCCTAATTGAGAATTTTCTGTTCAGTTCTATACCCCACTTTTTAATTGCATCCTTTGGTGTTTTGGAGACTTGCTTCTTGAGATCTTTTTAAACTTTGGAGATCAGCCCTCTGTCAGATGTGGAGTTAGTGAATACCTTTTCCCATTCTGTGGACTGCCATTTCCTCTTGTTGACTGTGTTCTTTGCCTTACAGAACTTTCTTAGTGTCATGAGGTTCCATTTGTTAATTGCCAATCTCAATGTTTGTACTACTGGTGTTATGTTGAGGAAGCAGCCTCCTTTACCAAATATATCTCCCACTTTCTCTTCTAAGTGTTTCAGTGTGGTTGGATTTATGTTGATGTCTTTGATCCATTTTGGCTTAATTTTTGTGTAAGGTCGTAGACATGGATCTATCTGCAGTCTTCTGCATGCAAATATGCATTTATTCCAGCACTATTTGCTCAAGATGCTTTCTTCTTTCCAGTGTATAATTTTAGATTTTTTGTAAAAAATCAAGTGTTCATAACTGTGTGTGTTAAAAATCAGGGTTTTCAATTTGATTCCCTTGGTCTACCTGTCTATTTTTGTGCCAATAGAGCTTGTGAAATAGAGCTTGAAGTCACATATGGTGATGCCTCTTGAAGTTCCATTAGTTTATGGGGATGTTTTGTCTATCCTAGGTCTTTTGTTTTTCCATATAAAGGTGATTATTGTTCTTTGAAATTTTGTGAAGAATTGTGCCGTAATTTTGATAGGAATTGTATTGAATCTGTAGATTGCTTTTAGCAAGATTGCCATTTTTATTATGCTGATACTGCCTATCCAGGAGCATGGGACATCTTTCCGTTTTCTGGTATCCTCTATGATATCTTTCTTTAGAGAATCAAATTTCTTGATATACAGATCTTTCACTTTTTAAGTTAATGCTATCTGTAGATATTTGATGCTGTTTATGGCTATTATAAAGGGTGATGTTTCTCTGATTTCTTTCTCAGCCACTTTATCATCTGTATATGATAGGGCTACAGATTTTTTGAGTTAACCTTGTATCCTGCCATTTTGCTGAAGGTGTTTATCAGATCTAGGAGTTCCCTTGCAAAGTTTTTCAGGTCACTTATGTAAAGTATCATATCATCTGCAAATAGTGAAAGCTTGACTTCTTCTTTTCCTATTTATATCCCCTCATTCTCCTTTTGTTGTCTTATTGCTCTAGCTAGAACTTCAAGTAAAATATTGAGGAGATATGGAGAGTTTGGCAGCCTTGTCTTGTTCCTCATTTGAGAGGAATTGCTTTGAGTTTCTCTCCATTTACTTTGATATTAGTTGTTGGTTTACTGTATATTGCTTTTATTATGTTCAGGCATGTTCCTGTTTTCCCAGATCTCTCTAGGAACTTTATCATGAAGGGGTCCTGGATTTTGTCGAAGGCATTTTCAGCTTGTAGTGAGATGATCACATGGTTTTTCTTTTGCAGTTTGTTTATATGGTGGATTACATTGATATATTTTCTAATGCTGAACCATCCCTGCATTCCTGGGATGAAGCCTAAGTGAACATCATGGATGATTTTTCTGATGTCCTCTTGAATCTAATTTGCTAATATTTTATTGAGTATTTTTGCATCAATATTCATAAGTGAATTTGGGCTACAGTTCTTTCTTAGTTGTGTCTTTGTGTGGCATGTGTACGAAGGTAATTATAGCCTCATAAACAGAGTTTGGCTGTGATCTATGTAGGAGGAAGCCTGTATGCCACCATTAACAATGTGAGTTACTAGAGACGCATACAGATGAGGTGATAAAAGAGCGGTTTACCACACCACTAAGCACACCCACATTAGGCATGACTAAAGACGTATATGGACGGATGTAAAGACATATATGTATGTAGGCGGTGAACTATGTCACAAGCCAGGCCCACTTTTGGGCATGGCTAGGGGTGCGTTACATGGGAAGGCATAAAATACCGAAGAACGGAAGTCTTGGTCTCTTTTCCTGGATTTCGGCTTCCAGTTCGGCAGCGGAAAACTACTGGGCTCATCTGGCTTACTTCTTTGGTATCTTGTGAGTAATTTCTACAATAAATACTTAGTTTTACTCTCAGCATCATTTGGAGTGTCTTTTGGTGTCAGGAGTTCCAGAACCCGTATCCAGATGCCCAGAAAAGGGGCTGCTCCTCGGCCGAGATTTCTTTCGCAGCCACG
>NW_024433834.1:0-1692 GCF_017639785.1 Mesocricetus auratus | reverse complement strand
AATTTCCTGAGTTTGTGGAGTTTCCCTTCCAGAACTTTCTGTAGAGACTGGGTTAGTGGATGTGTATTGTTTAAATCTGGTTTTGTCATGGAATGTCTTGTTATCTCCATCTACAGTGATTGAAAGCTTTGCTGGGTATAGCAGTCTGGGCTGGCATCTGTGGTCTCTTTTTGTTAGTAGAATATCTATCTAGAGGACCTTCTGGCTTTCAGAGTTTACATGGAGATGTCAGGTGTGATTCTGATAGGTTTGCCTTTGTGTGTTACTTGGCCTTTTTCCTTTGCTGCTCTTAATATTCTTTTATTGTGTACATTTGAGGTTTTTACTATTATGCGGTCCACTTTATTTTGTGTTCTGTAGGCTTCTTGTACTTCCATTGGCATGTCTTTCTTTAGGTTGGGAAAGTTTTCTTCTATGATTTTGTTGAATATGCTTTCTGCCCCTTGGAGGTGGTTTTCTTCACCTTCTTCTATACCTAGTATTCTTAGGTTTGGTCTTTTCACAGTGTCCTATATTTCCTGGATATTTTGTGTTAGGGATTTGTTGGACTTAAGATTTTCTTCAATCGATGAATCTAGTTCTCCTAGTGTATCTTCAGCACCTGAGATTCTCTATTTCATCTCTTATATTCTGTTGGTTATGCTTGCATCTGTAATACCTGACCGTTTGCCCAGCTTTTCTATTTCCAGCATTCCTTCAGACTATGTTTTTTTATTGTGTCTCTTTCAGCTTTCAACCCTTGTACTGTTTAAATTGTTTCTTGCAATTTTTGCTTTGTCTTTTCCTCTCTTTCTTGCAGTGGTTGAATTTTTTTGGTTTGTCTTTTCTTCCATTTATTGCATTTTTTGGTTTGTTTTTTCTTCCATTTCTTTAAGGAATTTTCTCATATCCTCTTTGAGGGCTTCTATCATTTTCATGAAATTATTTTTAAGGTCTTTCTAATCCGCTTCATCTGCAGTGGGCTGTCCAGATCTTGCAGGAGTAGAGTCTCTAGTCTCTGGTGGTATCCTATTGGTTTTTCTGTTGCTGGATATGTTTTTATATTGTCTCCTTCCCATCATTTCTTCCTGTGGGTGCAGAAGGAGTCTCTTCCTCTCCTGGTGAGTATGTGACCCTGGTTCCTTTTCAGTCTGTGGGAGAAGGTGGGATGTCCTGCTGGCTTTCCTCTTGCATGGAATGAGGCCGTCCTTGTATCAGGACCTTGCCAATCTCTGGGTAGGCTGGACCCTTGCCTGTCCAGTGGGTGAAGAATGGGACTTGGACTCTGGCAGTCTCTGAGCACGCTGGCTTCTGCTGCGATGGCAGCTGCAGTGTGCAGTAACCTGACTTCAGCTAGTTGTGCACAGATCACTGGAAGTTGGGCCGTAAACAGGCCCAGGCCTATCTAGCCCCATTGGTGAAGAAAGGGTCTATGGTGCTGGCAGTCTCTGGGTGGGATAATCCCGTCGTGCTGGGATCTGCCATGCATGCGCACTCCCCAGGTCTCTGGTGTTTCTCTGAATGTGTTCTTATATTGTCCTCTTCCCGTCCCTTCTTCCAGTGGGAGCAAGTTGGGTCTCTTTCCTGGTGGGAATGGGTCCAATGTTCTTGGATGCAAGCAGATCCCATACTGTCATGAGTCTCAATATGGGTGCAGTGGGTCTGAGACACTCCCTCTCCCCATAGGAGGAGGAGGAACTAGCACTGCATGTC
>NW_024433833.1:0-35251 GCF_017639785.1 Mesocricetus auratus | reverse complement strand
ATACAACACTGTTTAAGTATCTACACATGTAACGTATTGAAAACTAGCAATACAAGCTGTGTGAGAATCTACAGGTGTAACTTATTAAAAACAAAGTATACCATAATGTTTGAGATTCTACAGGTGTACCTTGATGAAAACTAACAATACAATGCTGTGTGGAAATCTACATCTAGAACTTATTGAAAACTAACGATCCAAAACTGTGTGAGAATCTACACATGTAATTATTGAAAACTAAGGACACAAAACTGTGTGTGATTCTACATGCTTAACGTATTGAAAACTAACAATACCAACTCTGTGAGAATCTACACGTGTACCTTATTGATAATGAAGGATACAATACTGTGTGAGAATCTATAAGAGTACCTACTTGAAAACAAGTGATAAAACACTGTGTGAGAAACTACATGCTTAAATTCTTCAAAAGTAACAATACAATGCTGTGTGAGATTCTACACGTGTACCTTATTGAAAACAAACGATTCAACGATGTGTGAGATTCTACAAGTGTACCTTATTGAAAAATAACAATACAACGCTTTGTGGTAATCTACACGTGAAACTTATTGAAAACAGATGATACAACGATGTGTGAGATTCAACACATGTAACCTCTTCAAAACTAGCCTTATAACCTTGTGTGAGAAACAACATCTGTAACTTCTTGGAATCTATTGATACAACACTGTGTGAGAAAGTAAATGCATAACTTCTTGAAAACTAACGATACAAGGCTGTGTGAGATTCAACGCATATACCCTCTTCACAACTAGCCTTATAACATTGTGTGAGAAACTACATCTGTAACTTCTTGGAATCTATCAATACAACACTGTGTGAGATTCTAAACGTATAACCTTATTGAAAACCTACTAAACAATGCTGTAAGAGTTCTACAAGTGTTCCTTACTGAAAACTAACGACACAACACAGTGTACGATTCTACACGTGTAACTTATTAAAACTAAAGCTATAATGCTGAGTGATAATATATACTTGTATATTATTGAAAACTAATGATACAACTCTGTGTGAGATTCCACACATGTACCTTATTGAAAAATAACAATACAAATATGTGTGAGATTCTACACTTGTACCTTATTGAAAAATAACAGTACAACGTTGTGTGAGAATCTACACCTGTACTTATTGATAACAAACGATACAGCACTGTGTGAGATTCTCCACGTGTACATAATTGAAAACTAACAACACATCGCTGTGTGAGAATCTACAGGTGTAACTTATTGAAAACTGAAGATACAACAGAGTGTGAGAATCTACACTTGTAACTTCTAGGAGTCTATCGACACAACACTGTTTGAGAAACTAAATGCGTATTTTCTTAAAAACTAACGATACAATGCTTTGTGAGAATCTACACGTGTACCTGATTGATAACTAACGATACAATGATGTGTGAGAATCTATAAGTATAACTAGTTGAAAACAAATGATACAACACTGTGTGAGAAACTACATGTGTAAATTATTGAAAAATAAGAATAAAACGCAAGTGTGAGATTCTACACGTGTACATTATTGAAAACTAAGGATACAATGCTGTGTGAGAATCTACATGTGTACCTTATTGAAAATAAAGGATACAACCTGTGTGAGAATCTACAGGTGTAAATTATTAAAAATAACGATACAACGCTGTTTGCGAATCTACACGTGTACCTCTTTGAGAACGAACGATACAACACAGTTTGAGAATCTACCTGTGTAACTTTTTGGAAAATATCGATACAAAACTGTGTGAGATATTACATGCGTAATTTCTTGAAAACTAACGATACAAAAATGTGTGAGAATCTGTAAGTGAAACTACTTGAAAACTAGTGATACAACACTGTTTGAGAAACTACATGCATAGCTTCTTGAAAACTAAGGAAACAACGCTGTTTCAGAATCTACACATGTACGTAATTGAAAACTAACAACACAACTCTGTGTGAGAATCTACAGGTGTAACTTATTGAAAATTAAAGATACAACACTGTGCAAGTATCTACACGTGTAACTTAATGAAAACTAACGATCCAACCCTGTGTTAGAAGCAACACTTGTAAATTATTTAAAACGAATGATACAACGTTGAGTAGTAATCTGTAAGTATACCTTATTGAAGACTAACGATACAAGGCTGAGTGAGATTCCACACGAGTACCTTATTGAAAACTAAACTACAATGCTTTGTGATAATCTACACATGTATCTTATTGATAACTAAGGATAGAGCGATGTGTGAGGTTCTACACGTGTACTTTATTGAAAACAAAAACTCAACGCGGTGTGAGAATCTACAGGTGTAACTTTTAAAAACTAAAGATACAACATTGTGTAAGTATCTACACGTGTAACTTATTGAATACTAAAGATACAATACATTGTGAGAATCTACACGTGTAACTTATTGTAAACTAACGATACAATGCTGTGTGAGATTCTACATGTGTACCTTGTTGAAAACTAATGATACAAAGTTTGTGAAATTCTACATGTGTACATTATTGAAAACTAACGATACAATGCTGTGTGAAAAACTACAGGTGTAACTTATTGAAAATTAACGATATAACACAGTTTGAGGATCTACCCGTGTAACTTCTTGGAAAATATCGATACAACACAGTGTGAGAGTCTACACGTGTAACTTATTGTAAACTAACGATACAATGCTGTGTGAGAATCTATAAGTGTAACTACTTGAAAAGTAGTGATACAACGTTTGAAAAACTACATGTGTAGCTTCTTGAAAACTAAGGAAACAACCCTCTTTGAGATTCTACACGTGTACCATATTGAAAACTAAGGACACAACTCTGTGTGAGATTCTACAAGTGTACCTCATTGAAAACTAAGGATACAATGATGTGTGAAAATCTATACGTGTACCTTATTGATAACTAATGATACAATGATGTGTGACAAACTGTAAGTGTAACTTGTTGAAAACAAGCGATTCAACACTGTGTGAGAAACTACATGCATAAATTCTTGAAAACTAACGTAACAATGCTATGTGAGTTTCTACACGTGTACCTTATTGAAAACTAAGGATACATTGATGTTTGAGAATCTCCATGTGTACCTTTTGAAAAGTAACAAACAAAACTGTGTGGGAATCTACAGGTGTAACTTATTAAAAACTGACGATACAATGCTGTTGGAGATTGTCCACGTTTACCTCTATGAAAACTAACGACACAAATCAGTATTAGAATATACAGGTGTAACATATTGAAAACTAAAGATACAACACTGTGTAAATTTCTACACCTGTAACTTTTTGAATACTAAAGATACAACACAGTGTGAGAATCTATACTTGTAACTTATTGGAAACTATCGACAGAATACTGCGAGAAACTACATGTGTAATGTCTGAACACTAACGATACAACGATGTGAGAGATTCTACACTTGTATCTTATTGAAAACTCATGATACAACACTGTGTGAGATTTAACACGTGTACCATATTGCTAGTTAGCAATACAAGCTGTGTGAGAAACTACAGGTGCAACTTGCTGAAAACTGAAGATACAACAGTGTGTAAGATTCTACACATGCAACCTATTTAAAATTAAGGCTACAACGCTGTGTGATATTCTACATGTGTACCTTATTGAAAACTAACGATACAACACTCTGTGAGATACTACATGTGTACGTTATCGACAACTAACGATACAAAGCTCTGTGAGTATCTGCAGGTTTATCTTATTGAGAACAGAGGATCCAACACTGTCTGAGAATCTACACGTGTAAATAATTAAAAACTAACAACACAACACTGTGTGTAATTCTACACGTGGAACTTATAGAAAACAAATGCTACAACACTCTGTAATAATCTACACGTGTAAATTATTGATAACTAATAATAAAACGCTGTGTGTATTCTACACCTGTACCTTAGTGAAAACTAACGATACAACGATGTGTGAGAATCTACAGGTGTAACTTACTGAAAACTAAAGATACAACACTGTGTAAGTTCTACATGTGTAACTTATTGAAAACTAACAATACAACACAGTTTAAGAATCTACCCTAGTAAATTCTTGGAAACAATCCACACAAAACTGTGTGAGAAACTACATGAGTAATTTCTTGAAAACTAACAATACAACGATGTGTGAGATTTTACACGTGTACCTTATTGAAATCTAACAATACAACGCTGTGTGATATTCTACTCTTGTAAGTTATTGAAAACTATCGACACAACAATGTGTACAATTCTAAACATGTAACTTATTGAAAAATAACGCTGCAACGCTTTGTGATAATCCACACGTGTAACTTCTTGAAAACTAATGATAAAACGAAGTGTGAGATTCTACACGAGTACCTTATTGAAAACTAACGATACAATGCTCTGTGAGAATCTACAGGTCTAACTTATTGAAAAATTACACGTGTTACTTCTTCTAAACAAACAATACAACACTGCGTGAGATTCTACATGTGCAACTTCTTGGAAAATATCGATACAAAACTGTGAGGGATTCTACACTTGTCCCATATTGAAACTTAAATATACCACATTGTGTGAGATACAAAACTTGTACCTCATTGAAAAATAGCAATACAAGCTCTGTGAGAATCTACAGGTGTAACTTATTGAAAACAAAAGATACAACACTGTTTAAGTTTCTGTACGTGTAACACATTGAAAGCAAGCAATACAAGCTGTGTGAGAATCAACACCTGTAACTTATTGAAAAATAACTATTCAACAATGTGTGAGAATCTACAGGTGTAACTAATTGAAAAATAACGATACAACAATGTGTGAGATTCTACACGTGTACCTTATTGAAAAATAACAATACAATGCTGTGTGATAATCTACTCTTGTAAGTTATTGAAAACTAATGTTATAACGCTGTGTGAGAGTCAGCACATGTAACTTCTTCAAAACTTGCATTATAACCTTTTGTGAGAAACTACATCTGTAACTTCTTGGAATCTATCGATACAACACTGTGGTAGAAAGTAAATGCGTAACTTCTTGAAAAACTAGCGATCCAACGCTTGTAAGATTCTACACGTGTACCTTTGAAAACTTACTAAACAACGCTGTGTGAGATTCTACAAGTGTACCTTATTGAAAACTAAGGACACAACACTGTGTGGGATTCTATACATGTAATATATTGAAAACTAATGCTATAACGCTGTGTGATAATCCACACGTCTAACTTATAGAAAACTAATGATACAACGATGTGTGAGATTCTACATGTGCACCCTATTGAACACTAAAGATACAACACTGTTTGAGAATCTACACTTGTAACTGATTGAAAACTAACGATACAATATTTTGTGAGAATCTGTAAGCATAACTTCTTGAAAACTAACGATACCACACTGTGTGAGAAATTCCACTTCTACCTTTTGAAAACTAACGATACAAGACTGTGTGAGAAACTAGACGTGCAACTTATTGAAAACTAACAATACAACCCTGTGTGAGAATCTACTCGTGTTACTTCTTCAAAACAATGATCCAATACTGTGTGAGAATGTACATGTGCAACTTCTTGGAAAATATCAATACAAAACTGTGTGAGATTCTATACGTGTACCTTATTGAAAACTAATGATACAGCTCTGTGTGAGTTTTAACACGTATACCAAATTAAAACCAGCAATACAGGCTGTGTGAAAAACTACAGGTATAACTTATTGAAAACTAATGATACAACCCTGTGTGAGAATCTACACGTGTTACTTCTAGAAAACAAATGATACAATGCTGTGTGATAATCTTGATGTATATCTTACTGAAAACTAACGATACAACGTTGTGTCAGAATCTACTCAGGTACCTTATTGAAAACTAAAAAACAACCCTGTTTGAGGATCTACACGTGTACCTCATTGACAACGAATGACACAACACAGTATGAGAATATACCCGTGTAACTTCTTGGATAATATTGATACAACACTCTGTGAGAAACTACATGCGTAATTTCTTAAAAACTAAGGAAACAACTCTGTGTGAGAATCTATAAGTGATACTACTTGAAAAACATCAATACAACAATGTGTGAGAAACTACATGGATAACTTCTTGAAAATTAACGATACAACGCTGTGTGAGATTCAACACCTGTACCCTATTGATAACTAGCAATAAAAGCTGTGTGAGAAAATACAGGTATAAGTTGCTGAAAACTGAAGATACAACAGTGTGTGATATTCTACAAGTGCAACTTATTGAAAACTAAGGCTACAACGCTGTGTGATAGTCTATATGTGTACCTTATGGAAAAATTAAAGATACTACACTGTGGGAGAAACTGCACCTGTTACTTCTTTAAAACAAACGATACAACACTGTGTGAGAATCTACACTTGTAACTTATTGAAAACTAAGGATACAACACTGTGTAAGTTTCTACACGTGCAACTTTTTGAAAACTATCACTACTACGCTGTGTGATAATTTATACCTGTACCTTATTGACAACTAACGATACAACCCTGTGTGAGAATCAACACGTGTACCTCATCGAAAAATAACGATACAATGCTGTGTGAGAATCTACAGGTGTAACTTATTAAAAACTAATGATCCAACACTGTGTGAGAATCTACACGTATAAATTATTGAAAACTAACGACACCGCACTGTGTGCGATTCCACACTTGTAACTTATTGAAAATTAGCGCTACAAATCTGTGTGATAATCCACACATGTAACTTATTGAAAACTAATTATTCAACGCTGTATGAGATTCTACACGTGTACTGAAAGGAAAACAAACGATACAAAGCTGCATGAGTAACTTATTGAAAACTATAGATGCAACACAGTTTAAGAATCTACCCGTGTAACTTCTTGGAAACTATCTACCCAATACTCTGTGAGAAACTACATGCGTAATTTCTTGAAAACTAACTATACAACACTGTTTGAGAATCTACACGTGTACCTTATTGAAAACTAATGATGCAAAACAGTGTGAGATTCTACACGTGTACAATTTTGAAAACTACGACACAAGGCTGTGTGAGAATCTACAAGTGTAACTTATTGAAAATTAAAGTCACAACACTGTGGAAGTATCTACATGTGCATCTTGTTGAAAACTAAAGATACAACGCTGTGAGAGAATCTACATGTGTACCTATTGAAAACTAACAATACAAGAGTTTTTGAGATTCTACACGTGCAACTTATTTAAAACTAACACTAAAACGCTGTGGGATAATTTATACCTGTACCTTATTGAAACCTAACAATACAACGCTGTGTGAGTTTCAACAGGTATACCTCATCGAAAAATACCGATACAATGCTGTGTGAGAATCTACATGTGTACCTCATTGAAAACTAACGATGCAATGCTGTGTGAGAATCTACAGGTGTAACTTATTGAAAACTAATGATCCAACACTCTGTGAGAATCTACACTTGTACATTATTGAAAACTAATGACACAACACAGTTTGCGATTCTACACGTGTAACTTATTGAAAACTAATAATTCAACGCTGTGTGAGATTCTACAAGTGTACCTTATTGAAAATTAATGGAACAATGCTGTAAGAGATTCTACACGTGTACTGTATAGAAAACAAATGATACAAAGTTGTGTGAGATTCCGCAGATGTAAATTTTTGGAAAGTAAAGATACAACACATTTTAAGAATCTACCCATGTAACTTCTTGGAAACTATCGACACAACACTGTTTGAATCTACACATGTACGTTATTGAAAACTAACGTTACAAGACTTAGTGAGATTCTACACGTGCAACTTATTGAAAACTAATACTACAATGCTGGGTGATAATTTATATGTGTACTTTATTGAAAACTAACGATGCAATGCTGTGTGAAAATCTACAGGTGTAACTTACTGAAAACTAAAGATCCAACACTGTGTGAGTTTATGCACGTGTACCTTATTGAAAACTAATGATACAAAACTCTGTGAGAATCTACACGTGTACCTTATTGAAAACTAACACTACAACATTGTATAAGTTTCTACACATGTAAATTATTGGAAACTAAATATACAACACTGTGTGAGAATCTACATGTGTACCTATTGGAAACTAGCAATACAACAGTGTGTGAGATTCAACACGTATACCTCATCGAAAACTAACAATACAATGCTGTGTGAGAATCTACATGTGTACCTTATAGATAACTAACAATACAACAATGTGTGAGAATCTATAAGTGTAACTACTTGAAAAGAAACAATACAACACTGTGTGAGAATCTACATGCGTATATTCTAAACTTGTACATTACGGCAAACTAAAGATACAAGGCTGTGTGTGATTTTACACTTGTACAATATTGAAAAATAATGATGCAATGTTGTGTGAGAATATACAAGTGTAACTTATTGAAAACTATCGATAAAACGCTATGTGATTCTACAGGTGTACCTTATTGAAAACTAATGATATAACAGTGTGTGAGATTCTACACGTGCAACTTATTGACAAGTAACTGTACAATGCTGTGTGATAATCAACAAGTGTACCTTATTGAAAACTAACAATACAATGCTGTGTGAGATTCAACAAGTTTACATTATTGAAAACTAAGAATACGAATCTACATGTATACCTTATGGAAAACTAATGATACAACTCTGTGTGACAATCTACACATGTAACTTATTGAAAACTAACGCTACAATGCTATGAGAATCTACAGAAATACCTCATTGAAAACAAACGATACAATGCTGTGTGAAATTCTACATGAGTACCTTATTGAAAACTAATGATAGAATGCTTGTGAGAATCTACAGGTGTAACTATTGAAAACTAACGATCCAACACTGTGTGAGAATCTACACGTGTGAATTATTGAAAACTAACTACACAACACTGTGTGCTTTTCTACATGTGTAACTTATTGTAAACTAATGATACAATGTTGTGTAAGATTCTACATGTGTACCTTTTTGAAAACTACGACACAACACTGTCAGAGAATCTACAAGTATACCTATTGAAAACTAACTATACAACAGTGTGTGAGATTCAAAACGTGTACCCTATTGAAAACTAAAGACACAATGCTGTGTGAGATTCAAAACGTGTACATTATTGAAAACTATAGATACAACGCTGTGTGAGATTCTACACGTGTACCTTTATGAAAACTAATGATACAATGCTGTGTGAGAATCTACGGTTGTAATTTCTTGAAAACTAACGATCCAAAACTGTGGGAGAATCTTCATGTGTAAATTATTGAAACCTAACGACACAACACAGTGCGCGATTCTACATTTGTAACTGATTGAAAAGTAATGCTACAAATCTGTTTGATAATCTACACGTGTAACTTATTGAAAACTAACGATACAACCCTGGGTGAGATTCTGCAAGTGTAACTTTTTGAAAACTATGACACAACGCTGTGTGAGAATCTACAGGTGTAACTTATTGAAAACTTTTTGGGGAATTCCTGTGCATTTGTCAATAAAGCACTGCTGGCTAATAGGAATATGGATAGGTGGGACTAGGAGTCCAAGTGGTCCTCTGGGTGAGAAACACAAGAGTCGAGATGTAACGCCATGAGGTAGGAAGTGCAGAAACTTCTCCGATAAGAAATATACTTAGATTAACAATTATGGGGTAATTACTTAAGTCAGAGCTATTAAGTAAGAAGCAAGCAGTGCCAACAGCTTCATAATTAATATAGACTTCTGTGTGTTCATTTGGGACTGATGAGGCTAGGGAAACAGGCAGGCAGGAAGGCTTCTCTCAAGGAAAATATTTCCCTTTACAAAAACTAAAGATAAACGCTGTGTAATTATCTACACTTGTACCTTATTGAAAAGTAAAGATACCACGCTGTGTGAGAATCTACATCTTTACCTATTGAAAACTAAAGGTACAATAGTGTGTGAGATTCTACACGTCAAACTTATTGAAAACTAACGCTACAACGCTGTGTGATAATTTATACGTGTAACTTATTGACAACTAACGATACAATGCTGTGTGATATTCAACATGTGAACCTCATCGAAAACAAACAATACAATGCTGGGTGAGATAAAACCCATGTACCTTATTGAAAAACAACAATACAAAGATGTGTGTGAAATTACAAGTGTACCTTATGTAAAACTAAGGATTCAATGATGTGTGAGAATCTACACGTGTACCTTATAGAAAACTAACAAATCAATGCTGTATGAGATTCTACACATGTACCGTATTGAAAACAAATAATACAAAGCTGTGTGAGAATCTACAGGTGTAACTTATTGAAAACTAAATATACAAAACAGTTTAAGAATCTACCCGTGTAATTTCTTAGAAACTATTGAGACAACGCTGTGTGAGAAACTACATTTGTAATTTCTTGAAAACTAATGATACAACACTATGTGAGAATCTATACGTGTAACTTATAAAAACTAAGGATGCAATGCTGTTTGAGAATGTACACATGTGCCTTATTGAGAACTAACGCTATGTGCGTATCTACACACTATACAACACTGTTTGAGAATCTATAAGTGTAAGTATTTGAAAACTCGCGATACAACACTGTGTGAGAAACTACATGTCTAACTTCTTGAGAACTAACGGTACAACGCTGTGTGAGATTCTAACCGTGTACCTTATTGAAAATTATTGATACAATGCTGTGTGAGTACCTTATTGAATAATGAGGAACTTGTTGAAAAGCAATGAAACAAATCTTGTGTGAGAATCTGTAAACGATACTTCTGGAAAACTGTCAATACAACACGGTGTGAGGAACTACATGTGTATCTTCTTGAAAACTAACGATACAACACTGTGTGAGATTCTAAACATGTAACTTATTTAAACTAACAAGACAACTTTGTTTGAGATTCAACACGTGTCCCTTATTAAAAAGTAGCAATACAAGCTGTGTGAGAATCTACAGGTGTAACTTATTGACAAATAATGATACAACACTTTGTAAGTGTCTACACTTATACCTTATTGAAAACTAAAGATACAACGCTGTGAGAGAATGTACACGTGTAACTTATTGAAAACTAATGATACAATAATGTGTGAGATTGTACACGTGCAACTTATTGTCAACTAACATTACAAGGCTGTGTGATAATCTACAAATGTACCTTATTAAAAACTAAAGATACAAAGTATTTGGGAATCTACACGTGCACCTTAACGAAAACTAATGATACAACACTATGTGAGAAACTACATGTGTATATTATTGAAAGCTATCGACACAACATTGTATGAGAATCTCAAGCGACACCTCTTGAAAACCATCAATACAAAACTGTGTGAGGAACTACACATGTAGCTTATTGTAAACTAACAATACAATGAGTGACAATCGATAAGTGTAACTACTTGAAAACAAGCAATACAACACTGTGTGAGAAACTACATGCATAAATTCTTGAAAACTAACAATACAACACTCTGTGAGATTCTACACATGTAGCTTATTGAAAACTAATGATACAATGCTGTCTGAGAATCTACAGGTGTAACTTACTGAAAACTAACGATCCTACACTGTGTGAGAATCTACACGTGTAAATTATTGAAAACTAACCATTCCACACTGTTTGAGATTCTACACGTGTACCTTATTGAAAACTAACTATACAACACAGTTTGAGAATCTACCCGTGTAACTTATTGGAAAATATCGATACAACACTGTGTGAGAAACTACATGTGTAATTTCTTGAGAAGTAACGATACAAAACTGTGCGAGAATCAATAAGTATAACTACTTGAAAATGAGCAATATAACACTGTGTGAGAAAGTACATGCATAGCTTCTTGAAAACTAACGATATGAAGCTGTGTGAGATTCAACACATTTAACTTATTGAAAACTAACGGCACAACTCTGTGTGAGAATCTACATGTGTACCTTATTGAAAACTAAAGACACAACACTCTGTAAGTATGTACACGTGTTACTTATTGAAAACTAACGCTACAACTCTGTGTGAGATTCTACATGTTTAACTTATTGAAAATAACGATACAAAACTGTGTGAGAATCTACACGTGTACCATATTGAAAACTAAAGTCACAACGCTGTGTGAGAATCTACAGGTGTAACTTATAGAAAACTAAAGAAAAACACTGTGTAAGTAATCTAAACGTGTAAATTATTGAAAACTAACGATACAACTCTGTGTGAGATTCTACATGTTTACCTTAGTGAAAACTAACTATACAATACTGTGTGAAAAACTACATATGTAACTAACGATATAACACTGTGTAAGAATCTACACATGTAACTTTTTCAAAACTAGCCTCATAATCTTTTGTTAGAAACTACATGTGTAACTTCTTGCAAACTATCGATAAAACACTGTGTGAGAAACTACATGTGTAACTTGCTGAATATTAATGACAAAATTCAGTTTTCAAATCTATAAGCAATACTTCTTGAAAACAATCAATACGACACTGAGTGAGCAACTACATGTGTACCTTCTTGAAAACTAACGATACAAAGCTGTGTGAGATTCTACATGTATACCTTATTGAAAACCAAAGATACAATGCTGTGTGAGAATCTACATGGGTAACTTTTGGAAAACTAATGATATAACATTGTGTGAGAATCTACACCTGTAACATCTTCAAACCTAGCCTTATAACCTTTTGTGAGAAACTACATGAGAAACTCCTTGGAAACCATCGATAAAACACTGTGTGAGGCACTATATGCGTAAGTTCTTGAAAACTAAAGATACAACGCTGTATGAGTTTCTACACTTGTACCTTATTGACAACTAACGAAACAAAATTCTGTGAGAATCTACACGTGTACGTTATTGAAAACTAGCACTACAACACTGTGTAAATTTCTACACGTGTAAATTATTGGAAACTAAAGATACAACACTGTGTACCTATTGGAAACTAATAATACAACAGTGTGTGAGTTTCTACAGGAGCAAATTATTGAAAACTAACACTACAACGCTGTGTGATAATTTATACATGTACCTTATTGACAACTAACGATACAAGGCTGTGTGAGATTCATCACGTGTACCTCATCGAAAAATAACGATACAACGCTGTGTGAGATTCTAAATGTGGACCTTACTGAAAACTAAAAATGTAACGCTGTGTAAGATTTCACGTATGCAACTTATTGAAAACTAACTCTACAACTCTGTGTGATAATCTACAGGTGTAATGTATTGAAAACTAATCATTCAACGCTGTGTGAGATTCTAAACGTGTACCTTATTGAAAATTAACGATACAACGATGTGTGAGATTCTACATGGTACCTTATTGAAAATTACTATACAAATCTTCGTGAGAATCTGTAAGCGTAACGTATTGAAAACTAACAATACAAGGCAGTGTGAGATTCTACACGTGTTCCTTATTGAAATAGAGCAATACAAACCTTTTTGAGAATCTACATGTGTAACTTTTTGAAAACTAATGATATAACATTGAGTGAAAATCTACCCATGTAACTTCTTCAAAACTAGCGTTATAACATTTTGTGAGAAACTACATATGAAACTCCTTGGTAACTATCGATACCACACTGTGTGAGACACTACTAGCTTAACTATTTGAAAACTAACGATACATCGCTGTGTGAGTTTCTACAAGTGTACCTTTTTGAAAACAAAGTCACAACTCTGTGTGAGATTCTACATGGGTACCTTATAGAAAACTAAAGATAAAACACTGTGTAAGTATCTACACGTGTACGTTATTAAAACTAACACTACAACGCTGTGTGATAATTTATACATGTACTTTATTGACAACTAATGATACAACACTGTGTATGATTCAACACGTATACCTAATTAAAAATTAACCATACAACAATGTGTGAGATTCTACAGGTGTACCTTTTTGAAACCTAAAGGCACAACGCTGTGTGAGCATCTACAGGTGTGACATATTGAAAACTAAAAATACAACACAGCTTAAGAATCTACCCGTGTAACTTGAAACCTATTTACCCAACATTGTGTGAGAAACTATATGTGTTATTTCCTGTAAACTAATGACACAACGCTGTGTGAGAATCTATAGGTGTAACTTATTGTAAACTAAAGATACAACACTGTGCAAGTATCTACACGTGTAACTTATTGAAAACCAAAGATACAACGCTGTGTGAAAATCTACACGTGTAACCTATTGAAAACTAACGATACAACAGTGTGTGAGATTCTTCAGGTGTACCTCATCAAAAATAACGATACAATGCTGTGTGAGAATCTACATGTGTACCTTATTGATAACTAACGTTACAACACTGTATGAGAATCTATAAGTGTAACTACTCAAAAACAAGTGATACATCACTGTGTGAGAAACTACATTGGTAAATTCTTTAAAACTAATGATACGACGCTTTGTGATTCAACACATATACCTTATCGAAAAATTACTCTACAATGCTATGTGATGATTTACCTGTGTCCCATATTGGAAACAAAGATGCGTGAGATGATACACATGTACCTTATTAAAAACTAACTATACAACCATGTGTAAGATTCTACAGCTGTACTTTATTGAAAACTAACAATACAACCATTAGTAAGATTCTACAGTGTTCCTTATTGAAAACTAATGATACATAGATGTGTGAGAAAGTACACGTGTTCCTTATTGAAAAATAACGATAAAATGAATGCTGTGTGAGATTCTACACGTGTATTGAAAACAAAGATACACATCTGTGTGAGAATCTACAGCTGTAACTTATTGAAAACTAACCATACAACAGTGTGTGAGATGATACACGTGCAACATATTGAAAACTAAGGCTACAACAATGTGAAAACTGACAGTACAAAGCTGTGTGATAATTTACACGTGTACCTTATAGAAAACTAACGATACAACGCTGTGTGAGTTTCAACAGGTGTACCTCATCGAAAACTAATGATACAACACTGTGTGAGAATCTACATGAGTACCTTATTGATAACTAACGATACAAAAATTTGTGAGAATCTATTAGTGTAAATACTTGAAAGCAAGCGATAAAACAATGTATGAGAATCTACATGCATAAATTCTTGAAAACTAACAATACAACGATGTGTAAGTTTTTACACATGTACCTTTTTGAAAACTAGCAATACAGCACTGTGTGAGATTATACATGTGTACCTTATTGAAAAGTAACAATACAATGCTATGTGAGAATCTACAGGTGTAACTTATTGAAAACTAAGGATTCAACACTGTGTGAGAATCTACACATATAACTTATTCAAAAATAAATACACAACACTGTGTGCGATTGTACACGTGTAACTTATTGAAAAAAACGATAAAAAGATGTGTGAGATTCTACACGTGTATCTTATTGAAAAATAATGATACAATACAGTTTAAGAATCTACCCGTGTAACTTCTTGGAAACTATCGATACAACACTCTCTGAGAAACTACATGCATAATTTCTTGAAAACTGACGATACAACACTGTGTGAGAATTTAAACTTGTAACTTATTGAAAACTAACGATACAACTATGTGTAAGAATCTACACGTGTAGCTTATTGACAACTAAGGATACAACGCTGTGTGAGAATCTATATGTGTAACTACTTGAAAACAAGCAATACAACACTTCGTGAGAAACTACATGCGGAAATTCTTGAAAACTAATGATATAATGCTGTGGGAGATTCTACATGTGTACTTTATTGAAAACTAATGACACAACGCTTTGTGAGAATGTACACATGTACCTTTTTGAAAACAAAACTACAATGGTGTGTGATAATCTACTCGTGTACCTTATCGAAAGCTAATGAAACAACACTGTGTGAGAATCTACAAGTGTAACTACTTGAAAACAAGCGATACAACACTGTGTAACTAACTACACGTTTAAATTATTAAAAAATAAAGATACAACGCCGTGTTATAATCTACAATGTAACGTATTGAAATCTAACCACACAATGCTGTGTGAGATTCTACATGTGTACCGTTTTGAAAACTAATGACAAGACACTGGGTGAGAATCTACAGTTGTAACTTATTGAAAACTAAATATTCAACACGGTGTAATGTAAATGGAGGCTTTTTCCTTGTCAGAAATCCTTCCCGCCAGCCTTATTATAGAGCCGCATCATTCCCAAATAAACACACAGGAGGCTATATTAATTATGAAGCTGTTGGCCTTTTTTGGTTCTTTTTGGCTAGCTCTCACATAAGTAATTACATCATAATTGTTAATCTAAGTATGTCTCTTAGCAGAGAAGTTTCCTGACTTCCTACCCATGG
Source organism: Mesocricetus auratus (assembly GCF_017639785.1). Lineage (NCBI taxonomy): Eukaryota > Metazoa > Chordata > Mammalia > Rodentia > Cricetidae > Mesocricetus > Mesocricetus auratus. Next base: position 18,940 of record NW_024433833.1, on the reverse strand, counting down.
TGTTACATATTGAAGCTCCCTGTTTCTCCTTCCCAGAGTTCTCCTGCACTTCTAGTCCCACCTATCTTGATTCCCTCTTGGCCAGACAGCGCTTTATTGACAAATGCACAGGACTTCCCACAACAGTGTAAGTATCTACATGTGTAACTTATTGAAAACTAAATATACAATGCTGTGTGAGAATCTACTCGTGTAAATTATTGAAAACTAATGATACAACAGTGTGTCAGATTCTGCACGTGCAAATTATTGAAAACTAATGAAACAACACTGTCTGAGAATCTACACATGTAACTTACTGAAAATTAAAGATACAACACTGTGTGAGAATCTACACGTGTATCTTATTGAAAAGTAACGATACAAGCTTCTGTTTAAATCTATATATGTGACTTCCTGAAAATAAGGAGTCAACACTGTCTGAAAATCTACACGTGTAACTTCTGGAAAATTAACTATACAGAACTGTATAAGAAAATACATGGGTAACTTCTTGAAAATTAATGATAAAACACAGTGTGAGAAACTACATGTGTAATTTCTTGAAAGCTAACGATACAAAGCTTCCTGAAAATCTATACACTTAACTTATTGAAATAAAAGGAAACAACACTTTGTGGGAAACTACGTGAGTAACATCTTGAAACAAAGGATACAATATTGTGTGAGACTCTATATTTGAAACTTATTAAAAACAAACGATACAGAACTGTGGGAGAACATATAAGTAACTTCTTGAAATCTAAGGACACAACACTGTGTGACAATCTCCACGTGTAACTTATTAAAACTGACGACCCCTCACTGTTTGAGAAAATACATCAGTAACATCTTGAAAACTAACGATACAACACTGTGAGGGAATCTGCATCTGTAACATCTTAAAAACAAACGATACAACACTGTGTGAGTATCTATATGTGTAACTTCTTTCAATCTTATGAAACAACTCTGAGTTCTAAATTGAAAGCATAACTTCTTGAAAAATAACAAAATAACTCTGTGTGAGAAACTACATGTGTAACTCCTAGAAAACTAATGATACATCACTGTCTTGAGAATCTACACGTGTAACTTATTAAAAACTAACGATACAAAGCTGTCTGAGAATCTACACGTGTAAACTTATTGAAAATTAATGATACAACACTGTCTGATTCTCTCTAAGTGTAACTTATTGAAAACTAATGATACAACACTGAGTGAGAAACTACATGTTTATCTTATTGCAAAGTAACGATACAAGCCTGTGTTTGAATCTATATGTGTAACTTCTTGAAAATAAAGGTCACAACAGTGTCTGAGAATCTACAAGTGCAACTTACTGAAAATTGAAGATACAACACTAGGTGAGAATCTATACGAGTAACTTATTAAAAACTAACGATACAAAACTGTCTGAGAATCTACACGTGTAAATTATTGAAAATTAACGATACAACACTGTGTGAGAATCTACATGTGTAACTAGTTGAAAATTAACGATGACAACACAGTCTGAGAATCTCCAAGTGTAACTTATTGAAAACTAACGATACAACACTGTGTGAGAAACTACACATGTATCTTATTGAAAAGTAAAGATACAAGCACTGTGTTTGAATCTATATGCGTAACCTCTTGAAAATAAAGGATACAACACTCTCTGAGAACCTACATGTGTAACTTCTTGATAACTAATGATGCAACACAGTGTGAGAAACTGCATGTTTAACTTCTTGAAAACTAATGAAACAACACAGTGTGAGAATCTACATGAGTAACGCCTTGAAATCAAACGGTACAAATCTGCCTGTATATCTATACGCTAAACTTATTGATAACAAAGCAAATAACACTTTGTAGGAAACTATGTGAGTAACACCTTGAAAACAAACCACACAAAATTCTGTGAGTATCTATATTTGTAACTTATTGAAAAATAACAATACAACACTAGTGAGAGAATCTATATGTGCAACTTCTTGAAAACAAATGAAACAACACTGTCTGAGAATCTACACATGTATCTTCTTGAAAGGTAACGATTCAACCCTGTCTGAGAATCTACACATGTATCATACTGAAAAGTAAAGATTCAACACAGTGTTTGAATCTATATGCATAACTTCTTGAAAATATACGATACAACACTGTCTGAGAATCTACTGCTGTAACTTATTGAAAGTTAACGATACAACACTGTGTGAGAATCAACACGTATAACTTATTGAATATTAAGGAACCAACACTGTTTGAGAATCCACACATGTAACTTATTGAAAACTAACTCTACAACACTGAGTGAGAATCTATATATGTAAGTTCTTGAAAACTAATGATACAACACGCTGTGAGACATCTCCACGTGTAACTTATAAAAATTAATGACACAAAACTGTGAGAAACTAGATGTGCAACTTCTTGAAAACTAACAATACAACACTGTGAGAGAATCAGCATGTGTAACTTCTTACAAGCAAATAATAAAACACTGTGTGAATATCTATGTGCATAACTTCTTGAAAACTAATGATACAGCACTGTGTGAGAATCTATCTATGTAACGTTTTGAAATCTAACAATACAGCTCTGAGTTTTAACTGAATGAATAACTTCTTTAAAACTAACGAATAACTGTGTGAGAAACTACATTAGTAACTTCTGGAAAACTAACGATACAACACTGTCTGAGAATCTAAACATGTAACTTTTTGAATATTAAAGATACAACACTGTCTGAGAATCTACACCTGTAACATGTTGAAAACTAATGACACAACACTGTGTGAAAATCTATAAGCATAACTTTTTGAAAACTAACGATACAACACTGAGTGAGAATTGAAATACGTAAGTTCTTGAAAACTAACGGAAGAACACAGTGTTATCATCTCAACGTGTAACTTATAAAAATTAACGACAAAACACTGTTTGAGGAACTACATGTGTAAGGTATTGAAAACTAAAGATACAAAACTGTGAGAAAATCTACATGTTCAACGTCATAAAAACAAACGATACAACAATGTGTGGGTATCTATGTGCGTAACGTCTTGAAAAATAAAGATACAGCACTGTGTGAGAATCTATATACATAAATTCTTTAAATCTAACGATACAACTCTGAGCTATAAACTGAATGCATTACGTCTTGAAAATTAACGATATAACACTGTGTGAGAATATACACGTGATAACTTATAGAAAACTAATGATACATCACTGTGAGAGAAACTACATGTGTAACTACTTGAAAGCTAACAATACAAATCTGTCTGCTAATCTACTCGTTTATCTTATTAAAAAGTAAAGATACAACTCTGTGTTTGTGTCTATATGTGTAACTCCTTGAAAATAAAGGATACAACACTGTTTGAGAATGTACACATTTAACTTATTGAAAACTAAAGATAAAACACTGTTTGAGACTATATAAGTGTAACGTCTTGAAAACTAACGATGCAATACTGTCTGAGAATCTACACGTGTAACTTATTGAAAACTAACGATACACCACTGTGTGAGAAACTCCAAGTGTATCTTATTGAAAAGTAACGATACAACCCTGTGTTCGAATCTATATGCATAACTTCTTGAAAACAAAGGACACAAAACTGTCTGAGAATCTATAAATGTAACTTATTGAAAATTAAAGATACAACACTAAGTATCTACACATGAAACGTACTGAAAACTGATGGTACAACACTGTATGAGTATAAAAAAATGATAACTTCTTGAATACCAAGGGTACAACACTGTCTTGAGAATCTACACGCATAACTTTTTGAAAACTAACGATACAACAATGTCTGATAATCTACACGTGTAACTTACTGAAAATTAACGAAACAACACTGTGTGAGTTATTAAAATTGTAATATTGAAAGTTAACGAAACAATGGTGTCTAAGTATCACCATGTGTAACTTATTGAAAACTAATGATAATACACTGTATGCGAAACTACATGTGTAACTTCTTGAAAACTAGTAACACAACACTGTGAGAAACTTCATGTGTAACTTGTTGAAAACTAACAATACAACACTCTGTGTGAAACTACATGTGTAATTACTTGAAAACTAACTATACAAGACTGTCTGATTATCTACACGTGTATCTTATTGAAAAGAAATGATACAACATTGTGTATGAATCTATATGCATAACTTCTTGAAAATAAAAGACACAACACTGTGAGAATCTACACGTGTAACGTATTGGAAACTAATGATACAACCCTCTGTGAAACTAATGATACGACACTGTTTTGAGAAACTACACGTCTAAATACTTGAAAACTAACGATACAACATTGGGTGAGAATTTGTAAGTGTAACGTCTTGAAAACTAACGATACAGCACTGTCTGAGAATCTACACATGTAACATATTGTAAACTAATGATACAACACTGTGTGAAGAATCTATAAACATAACTTCTTGAAAACTAACGATACAACACCGTGTGAGAATCTGCATGTGTAACTTACAGAAAATTAAGGATACAATACTGTCTGATTAACTCCACGGGTGTCTTATTGAAAAGTAACGACACACACTGTGGTTCAATCTATATGCCTAACTTATTGAAAATTAAAAATATAATACTATGTGAGAATCAATATGTGTAACGTATTGAAAACTAATGATACAGCACAGTGTGAGAAACTACACGCATAATTTCTGGAAAACTAATGACACAAACTTGCCTGAACATATATATTCTTAACTTATTGAAAACAAAGGAAACAACACTTTGTGGGAAAATACGTATGTACCATCTTGAAAACGAACAATACAACATTGTGTGAGTATCTATATTTGTAACTTATTGAAAACTAACGATAGAGCACTGTGTTTGAATCTATATACATAATTCTTGAAAATAAAGGATACAACATTGTCAGAGTATCTATACGTGTAAGTTATTGAAAATTAACGATACAACACTTGGTGAGTATCTACACGTGTAACTTATAAAAAACTAACGATACAACTCTGTGTGAGAAACTACATGTTTAATGACTTGAAAATTAACTATACAACACTGTGTGAGAAACTACATGTGTAAATACATGAAAACTACTGATACAACACTGTCTGAAGATTTACACTTCTATATTTTTGAAAAGTAACGGTACAACACTGTGTTTAAATCTATATGCGTAACTACTTGAAAATAAATGACAAAATATTGTCTGAAATCTACACGTGTAACTTATGGAAACTAATGATGTAACACTGAATGAGAATGTACATATGTCAGTAATTGAAAACTAACAATACAACACTGTGTGAGAATCTCAACGTATAAGTTATAAAACTTAACAACACAACATTGTTTGACATACTACATATGTAACATATTGAAAACTAATGATACAACACAGTGAGAGAATGTACATGTGTAACTTCTTAAAAAAAACAATACAACACTATGTGAGTATTTATGTGCTCAACTTCTTGAAAACTAACGATACAGCACTGTGTGAGTATCTATCTAAGTAACTTCTTGAAATTTACGATACAACACTGAGTTCTAAACTGAATGCATAACATCTTGAAAACTAACGAAATAACTCTATGTGAGAAACTACATCAGTAACTTCTGGAAAACTAACGATACAACACTGTCTGAGAATCTACACGTGTAATTTATTGAAACTTAATGATACAACAATGTGAGAAATCTACACATGTAACATATTGAAAACTAATGATACAACACTGTGTGAGAATCTATAATCGTAACTACTTGAAAACAAAGGATACAACACTGGTGAGAATATACATGTGTAACTTATAGAAAATTAAGGATACAATACTATGTGAGACTCTATAAGCACAACTACTTGAAAACTAAGGATTCAACACTGTCTGAGAATCTACAGGTGTAACTTATTGAAATTGACGTTACAACACTGTGTGAGAATCTACACGTTTACCTAATTGAAAATTAACGAAACAACACTGTCTGAGAATCTACCCGTGTAACTCATTTAAAACTAACTATACAACAATGTGGGAGAAACTACAAGTGTATTTTATTGAAAAGTAATGATACATCCCTGTGTTTGAATCTATATGTGTAACTGCTTGAAAATAAAGAACTCAACACTGCCTGAGGATCTACAGGTGTAACTTCTTGAAAACTAGTGATACAACATTGTGTGAGAAACTACATGTGTAACATCTTGAAATCTAATGATACAACACTGTGTGAAAAATTGCATGCGTAACTTCTTGAAAAATAATGATAAAACACAGTGTGAGAAACTACATCCTTAACTTTTTGAAAACTAACAATAAAAAGCTGTCTGTAAATCTACATACATAATTTAGAAAAAGCAAGGAAACAACACTTTGTGGGAAACTATATGAGTAACACCTTGAAAACAAATGATACAAAATTGTGTGAGAATCTATATTCGTAACTTATTGAAAACTAATGATACAGCACTGTTTGAGAAACTAAATACGTAACTTCTTGAAATCTAACGATACAACGATTCTGTGTGAATAACTACATTAGTAACATATGGAAAAATAACAATATAACACTGTGTGAGAATCCACACTTGTAACCAATGATACAACACTGTGTTAGAATCTATAAGTGTAACTTCTTGAAAACTAACGATACAACACTGTCTGTGAATCTACACAAGTAATTTATTGAAAATTAACCATAAATCACTGTCTGAGAATCTACTCATGTATCTTACTGAAAACTAACGATACAACACTGTGTGAGAAAGTACATGTGTAACTACTTAAAAACAAACGATACAACTGTTTGAGTTGTTTCCTTAATTTTTTTGGTTGTTCTTTCTTGGTGCTCTTTAGATTCTTTGAGAGGTTTGTTTATTTCTTGAATTTTTCCTCCCATTTCATGGATTTTTTGTTTGTTTTTTCTTCTGTTTCTTTAAGGGATTTCCTCGTTTCTTATTTGAGGGTCTCCATCATCTTCATGAAATAATTTTTAAGGTCTGTCTCCTCTTCTTCAACTATGTAGTGCTTTTCACGTCTTGCTGGTGTTGGATCCCTGGATTCTGGTGGGGACATGTTGGTGTTTCTATTGCTGAGTGATCTCTTATTCTGTCTTCTTCCCATCTCTTCTTTCAGAGGGTGCTGGCGGGGTCTTTCCGTCTATACTGGTCTCCTTCCTTCCTGCAGCTGAAGCTGGGGATGCTGACACGGAGTTTGGGTCCTGGTAGGGCTGATGTCTTTCCTGAAGCTGGTCTCACTGGGATTGGGGTCTTGGAATTGTTGACTTCTTTGCTGTGTGGGCAGGTCTCCTGAAGCTGTACTCGCTTGGGTTGGGGTCTTGGAAGGGCTGAAGTCTTTCCTGAAGCTGGACTCGCTGGGGTTGGTGTTTTGGAGGGGCTGATGTCTTTCCTGTGTCGGCGGGTCTTTTGGATGTCAGGAGTGGCCCAAGATCAAGGGATGGGGATGGGCAGGTGGTCCCCGAGACCAATCTCACCTGAAGCTGGACTCGCTGGGGTTGGGGTTTGGAGGGGCTGATGTCTTTCCTGTGTGGGGGTCTTCTGGATGCCAGGAGCGGCCCGAAGATCAAGGGGATGGGGATGGGCGGCTGGTCCCCGCCAGAGACCCAATTACATCTGAAGCTGGACTCACTGTGGTTGGGGTCTTGGAGGGGCTGAAACAACCCAAACAGTTGAAGGATTGAAAGCTGAAATAGAAACGATAAAGAAAACACAGAATGAAGGGATGCTGGAAATAGAAAAGCTGGGTAAATGATCATGAACTACAGATGCAAGTATCATCAATAGAATACAAGAGATTGAAGAGAGAATCTCAGGTGTTGAAGACTCATTTGAGGATATAGAGTCGTCAACCAAAGAAAATCTCAAAACCAACAAATCCTTAACACAAAATATCCAGGAAATATGGGACACCGTGAAGAAGCCAAACCTGAGAATAATAGGTATAGAAGAAGGTGAAGAAATACAACTCAACGGAACAGAAAACATATTCAACAACATCATAGAAGAAAACTTCCCTAACCTAAAGAAAGATATGCCTATGAAAGTACAAGAATCTTACAGAACACCAAATAGGCTCAACCAGAAAAAGAAGTCACCTCGCCATATAATAATCAAAACATCAAACTTACAGAGTAATGAGAAAATATTAAGAGCAGCTAAATTAAAAGGCCAAGTAACATACAAAGGCAGACCTATCCGAATTACACCTGACTTCTCAATGGAAACGATGAAAGCCAGAAGATCCTGGACAGATGTACTACAAATGCTAAGGGAACAAGGATGCCAGCCCAGACTACTATATCCAGCAAAGCTCTCAATTACCATAGATGGAGAAAACAAAATATTCCATGACAAAGCCAGATTTAAACAATACGTATCCATGAATCCAGCTCTTCAGAAAATGCTAGAAGAAAAACCTAGAGCCAAGGAAGATAACTACATTCACAAAGACACAGGCAATATATAATCACACTTTACAAAACACCAAAAGAAAAAGGGAGGAGAAACTACACAAAATAACTTCACTAACAATAAATCAAGCCCAAACAAGGATCACCAATCAATGGTCATTAATATCCCTCAATGTCAACGGCCTCAACTTGCCTATAAAAAGACACAGACTAGCAGAATGGATACGAAGACAGAAACCTTCCTTCTGCTGCATACAAGAAACACATCTCAACATCAAAGACAGACGTTATCTCAGAGTAAAGGGTTGGGAAAAGATCTTCCAATCAAACGGTCCCAAGAAATTAAAGACTTCCTCGATTTCAATGAGAATGAAGACACAACATACACAAACTTATGGGACATTTTGAAAGCAGTGCTGAGAGGAAAGTTTATAGCACTAAGTGCCCACATGAAAAAACTGGAGAACAGTCATACTAGAGAATTAATAGCACAGCTGAATGTTCTAGAACAAAAGGAAGCAAACTCCCCCAGGAGGAGCAGACGCCAGGAAATAATCAAATTGAGGGCTGAAATCAATCAAGTAGAAACCAGAAAAACACTGAGAAGAATCAATGAAACAAAGAGTTGGTTCTTTGAGAAAATCAACAAAATAGATAAACCTCTGTCCAAACTAACCAAAAGACAGAGGGAGAGCATGCTAATTAACAAAATCAGGGATGAAAAAGGGGACGTCACAACAGACTCTGAGGAAATCCAGAGAATCATCAGGGCATACTTTGAAAATCTGTACTCCACAAAATTTGAAAATTTAAAGGAAATGGACAATTTTCTGGATAGATATCACTTGCAAAACTAAATCAAGAACAGATAAACAATCTAAACAGACCTATAACCCCTAATGAAATAGAAGCAGTCATCAAAAGTCTCCCAAACAAAAAAAGCCCAGGCCCAGATGGCTTCAGTGCAGAATTCTACCAGAAATTCAAAGAAGAGCTAATTCCAATACTCGTCAAAGTATTCCACACAATAGAAGCAGTAGGCTCACTGCCAAACTCTTTCTACGAGGCTACAATTACTTTGATACCCAAGCCACACAAAGACACAATTAAGAAAGAGAACTATAGACCAATTTCCCTCATGAACATTGATGCAAAAATACTCAATAAAATACTCGCAAACTGGATTCAAGAACACATCAGAAAAATCATCCACCATGATCAAATAGGCTTCATCCCAGGAATGCAGGGATGGTTCAACATTAGAAAATCTATCAATGTAATCCACCATATTAACAATCTGCGAAAGAAAAACCACATGATCATCTCACTAGATGCTGAAAAAGCCTTTGACAAAATCCAGCACCCCTTCATGATAAAGGTCATAAAGAGATCATGGATAACAGGAATTTACCTGAATATAATAAAAGCAATATACAGTAAACCAAGAGCTAACATCAAACTAAATGGAGAGAAACTCAAAGCAATGCCTCTAAAATCAGGAACAAGACAAGGCTGTCCACTCTCTCCATATCTCTTCAATATTGTACTTGAAGTTCTAGCTACAGCAATAAGACAACAAAAGGAGATAAAGGGGATACAAATAGTAAAAGAAGAAGTCAAACTTTCACTATTTGCAGATGATATAATAGTTTACATAAGTGACCCAAAAAACTCCGCAAGGTTACTCCTAGAGCTGATAAACACCTTCAGCAATGTGGCAGGATACAAGGTAAACTGAAAAAAATCAGTGGCCCTATTATATACAAATGATGAAGTGACTGAGAAAGAAATCAGAGAAACATCACACTTTACAATAGCCAAAAACAGCATCATATATCTGGGGATAATGTTAACCAAGGAAATTAAAGACCTGTATATCAAGAACTTTGTGTCTTTAAAGAAAGAAATCAAAGAAGATACCAGAAAATGGAAAGATCTCCCATGCTCTTGGATTGGTAGGATCAACATAATAAAAATGGCAGTCTTGCCAAAAGCAGTCTACAGATTCAATGCAATCCCTATCAAAATTCCATCACAATTCTTCAAGGACCTGGAAAGAACACTAATCAACTTTATATGGAAAAAAGGCCCAGGATAGCTAAAACATCCCTATACAATAAAGGAACTTCAGGAGGCATCACCATACCTGACTTTAAGCTCTATTATAGAGCTATAGTCCTGAAAACAGCTTGGTATTGGCACAAAAATAGGCAGGTAGCCAATGGAACCGAATCAAAAGCCCTAATTTTAACCCACACACCTATGAACACTTGATTTTTGACAAAGAAGCTAAAACTGTACAATGGAAAAAAGAAAGCATCTTCAACAAATGGTGCTGTCATAACGGGGTACTGGTATGCAGAAGACTGCAGATAGATCCAGGTTTATCACCTTGTACAAAACTTAAGTCAAAATGGATCAAAGATCTCAACATAAATCCAGCCACACTGAAACATTTAGAAGAGAAAGTGGGAGATACTCTTCAACGAGTTGGTACAGGAGACCACTTCCTAAACATAACACCAGTGGCACAGGCACTGAGATCGACAATTAACAATGGGACCTTCTGAAACTAAAAAGATTCTGTAAGGCAAAGGACACAGTCAAAAAGACAAAAAGGCAGGCCACAGAATGAGAAAAGATATTCACTAACCCTACATCTGACAGAGGGCTAATCTTCAAAATTTACAAAGAACTCAAGAAACAAGTCTCCAAAACACCAAAGGATCCAGTTAAAAGGTGGGGTACAGACCTAAATAGAGAATTCTCAATAGAGGAGGCTAAATTGGCCAAGAGACACTTAAGAAAGTGCTCAACATCCTTAGCCATTAGGGAAATGCAAATCAAAACAAATCTGAGATACCATCTTACTCCTGTCAGAATGGCTAAAATAAAAAACACCGAAGACAGTTTATGCTGGAGAGGATATGGAGAGATAGGAACACTCCTCCACTGCTGGTGGGAGTGCCGACTCATACAGCCTCTTTGGAAATCAGTATGGAGATTCCTCAGGAAAATGGGAATTTATCTACCACTAGACCCAGCAATTCCACTGTTAGGCATATATCCAAATGAAGCAAGTTCATACAACAAGGGCATCTCCTCCACTATGTTCATAGCAGCATTATTTGTAATAGCCAGTACCGGGAAGCAACCTAGATGCCCCTCAACTGAAGAGTTGATAGAGAAATTGTGGTACATTTACACAATGGAGTATTACTCAGCAGAAAAAAACAATGGAATCTTGAAATTCGCAGGGAAATGGATAGCATTGGAAGAAACCATCCTGAGTGAGGTAACCCAGTCACAAAAAGACAAACATGGTATGCACTCACTCTATATGGATTTTAGACATGGATCAGGATAGTGCCAGTCTGCACTTCTACTGATAGAGAGTCTGGGAAACAAGAAAGAACCTAAAAGATATGCATATATGCATAGTACCCAAGAGAAGACTATTGAGACAAGATCCTCTGAATGGATGGGGAACACGGCGACAGGTGGGGGGAGTGGGAACTGGGAAGAAGAGAGGGGGTGAAGAGGAAGAGAGTTGGTCATGGGGGAACAGGAAGTTGAGTGGGTGGGGGTAGAATAGGGAGAAGAGGGAATCATAGGATAGAAGACAGATCAGGCACCAGAGTGACCTCGAGTGATCTAAAGGGATAACACCAATTCGCAAGCTAAGAAATAGTGGAGAGACCACCTCGAATGCCTATTCCTGATAATGAACTTGATGTCTATAACCATCCTGGAGCCTTCTTCCTGTGACTGATGGAAGCAAAGGCAAACACACAATTAATCACTGACTGAACCCAAGAAAACCAGTGACAGAGAGAGAGGAGTGATGAGCAAATTGGCAATGAATGGGCTGGCAAAACCAGCAAAGACAGCTGATCTGACCAGGGGAGAGCTCTTGGACCCCAGACTGCCAGTGGGGAGGCCAGCATGGGACTGATCTGGACCCCGCAAATGTGAGGGTCAGCGAGAAGGCCTGGGCAACCTATGGGGCCCTGAGCTGTGGATCAGTGTCTATCCCTGGTATACAAACAGTCTTCGTGTGCCTATAGCACAAAGAGGGATGCTCTCTCAGCCTGTACTCTTAGGGGAGTACCTGGACCCTTCCCAGAGTAAAATGACAGACTCTAGATATCCCCTATGGGGAAGGATTTGGCAATAGGGTGGGAGGGTGGGTGGGAAGGGGAGTGCGGGAGGAGGGGAGGGAGAAGGAACTGGTATTGTGTTGGGGAAGTCTTATGTCAATAAAGTACTGTTGAGCCTATAGGGAACCAAGATGGGAGGGACTAGGAGTCCAGGGGAACTCTGGGAAGGAGAAAACACAGAGGAGTCGATATGTAACGCCATGAGGTAGGGCCCCGGAACTATTCTCCAGTAAGAGACATACTTAGATTAACAATTATGGGGCAATTACTTAAAGCAGAGCTAGCCAGTAAGAGACAAGCAAGGCCAACAGCTTCATAATTAATATAGCCTCCTGTGTGTTTATTTGGGACTGATGCAGATCTGGAACCAGGCGGGCGGGAAGGCTCCTCTCAAGGAAAGCTTCTCTTAACAAAATGGTTGTCAGGAGCGGGATTGAATTTCCTCGCAAAACAACAAAAGATTTAAAGGAATTTTAGAAACAGAAGAACAGAGAGAAGCACAGATTATTGGTAGCAGCATTTTTCTCAGGTGTGCTCTGTTTTGCTATCGACAACCCGAGATTCACGTGGCTCGTTTACTGGAGTCTTCCTGACTCAGCATAAAAAGAAAAAAAAACAGCAAGGTTCTTTTAAGAGACTCTGCTACCGATTGAAAGGGGTGTACGTACAGCTGGAAGTGGCAGCTTTTGCTGGAGGTCAGCATGGACTGAGGCAGTAAGCTGGAGTCACGCTTACGCCCGCCATCTTGAAACGGCAGTTTACAACAGCCACGGTTTTACAGATAAGACACGTGGCCAGAAAAACATAAAGATTTACAGTAAAGTCAGACTTGGATGAAGAAAATCTCTAAAGGTTTACAGTGTGTTTAAAAATATACGTGAGACTGAGAGAGAACAGAAAACGACAAAGTGGTAAATAAATACAAAAGCCGGCGTTGTGGTGGCGCACACCGGTAGGATTTACTCCAGAGGCAGAGGCAGGCAGATTTCCAAAGAGAAATCCTGTCTCAAAGGAAAATAAATAAAAGTAAAATAAATAAAGTAATAATAGATAAATAAATAAGCCACGTAAAGATGGAAAATACACAGAGAGTCTGGATACTGTATGCTATTATGTTTTTCAGTTTTTTGCTTGCTCAGGAAGGAACTGATACTAAAGTACACTTGCTTACAAATGCTGTTAAATTAATACAACTTATATCTTTTGAAAATACCTTGACTTCAAAATTTAAGCATAAGGATATGTTACTCGGAAAAGGAGTTTTTATTTATGTTTCTACAGAAAATGAAAAGCTAAGGATTCCTTCCCGGCTTTTGTGGTTTGATGAACCAAGACCCCCGGAAACAGTGGACCAGGTGTTCCAACAATCAAAACAGCAAAGATGATGCAGTCTTACAGACCCCGAAAATATGGATTTATACAGGTTTCTGAGTTTTGTCATGATCCCCCATGGTATAACCAGCGCCCCCTTCCAGCAGGAAGCAGTTTGGAATGAGCGACGTCTAATTCCCATCTTGTTTATAAATCTTTGTTTTCATTTAAATGGGATTGTTTATAATTGGCTAGTGATCACAGCCAATCTTTTTTAATGGTAAAAAGGGGAATTATGGTATGGGTATTGTTTTTCATTTATTGAGACAAAATCAAGGTCAATTTTGTGATGCTTATATTTCTCCTCTTGATTAAGTATTGTGCTTATACTGATCTTTTATAACGTAATGCATAATTGAATACAGACTATAGATAGTTACTTATAATAGAATTTCTAGTTACATAAGTTAGGTTTCTAGATATACAGAAATATATTTGAGATGGACAGTCTTCAAACCTCTCAAAGACCTTCAGAACATGGCATTTAAAATGGTTTAGGGTTTGTCTTGACAATGAGAAATGTCTGCTACTGGCAGTACCAATTACGTCTGAGAGGAAGATGGGCATCAAAGAAACTCGTTATAAAGTTTGCTTTCAACATGGCAAGATTAGCCATTTGGGCAAGAAACTGCTCTTGCCTAGATTGTTTGACTGTTGTTGTATCATCTGGACATGCAGGACCCACAGGAAAGTGACTACTGAACTCAGTCTTACAGGGTTCCTGCTTGATGAAGAGTCTACAAGACTTTCTGCAGGACAAAGAAAAATGACTGACAGACTGGAACGCAGATGGACAGTTTGAAATTTCCTGCTTTGCTGAGAAGTGTTCCAGACACATTGTGGCCTATGGGCTTAAGATGGATGCCCCAACGTTACAGAGGAACTTCGGGTGACTGTCCAGGCAGTAAGATGTCTCTGTCAATCCTAGTGTTTATATATTATCCTTCTGTGGTCTTTGATGGAGTTGAAGACAGATAGTTATAATTATAGTTTTCTTTAGTTATGATAAAAGATAAGCTACATATAGGACTTTGGACTCACAAGAATGAGATAGATGATATTTTCTTTAAATCTTGCTAAAATATTGTAACTATGTTCTTACTTGATAACTGTTCTGTTATATACAATTTGACTATGTTAAAGTTAAGACCTTTCTTTTTGTTTAAACAGAAAAGAGGAGATGTTGGGGAAATTTTATGTCAATAAAGTACTGTTGAGCCTATAGGGAACCAAGATGGGAGGGACTAGGAGTCCAGGAGAACTCTGGGAAGGAGAAAACACAGAGGAGTCGATATGTAACGCCATGAGGTAGGACCCCGGAACTATTCTCCGGTAAGAGACATACTTAGATTAACAATTATGGGGTAATTACTTAAAGCAGAGCTAGCCAGTAAGAGACAAGCAAGGCCAACAGCTTCATAATTAATATAGCCTCCTGTGAGTTTATTTGGGACTGATGCGGATCTGGAACCAGGCGGGCGGGAAGGCTCCTCTCAAGGAAAGCTTCTCTTAACAGTATTGACATGTAAAACAAGCTATTTAAAATTAAAATAAAAAATGACAAAAAAACAAACGATACAACACTGTGTGAGAATTCATACGTGTAACTAATTAAGATCTAATGATACAACACTGAGTGAGAGTCTATATACCTAAGTTCTTGAAAACTAACAATACAACACTATGTGAGTATTTACATGTATAAGTTATAAAAATTAACGACACAACATTCTTTTACATACTACTTTTGTAACATCTTGAAAGCTAATGATACAACACTGTGAGAGAATATACACGTGTAACTTCTTAAAAACAAACAATACAACACTGTGTGAGTAATTATGTGGGTAACTTCTTGAAAACTAACCATACAGCACTATGTGAGTATCTATCTACATAACTTCTTGAAAATTACGATACAATTCTGAGTTCTAAACTGAATGCATAACATCTTGAAAACTAACGAAAAAACTCTGTGTGAGAAACTACATCAGTAAGTTCTGGAAAACTAATGATACAACACTGTGAGAGAATCTACACATGTAACTTCTTAAAAAGAAACTATACAACACTGTTTGTGTATCGATGTGTGCAAATTCTTGAAAAATAACGATACAGCACTGTATGAGAATCTAAATAATATCTTGAAATCTAACGATATAACTCTGAGTTCTAAACTGAATGCATTAGTTCTTAAAAACTAACGAAATAGCTCCGTGTGAGGAACTATATTAGTAACTTATTGAAAATTAACGATACAACACTGTGTGAGAATCTACATGTTTCAACTTATTGAAAATGAATGTTAACATTATTGAAAAATAATGATTAAACACTGTGTGAGAAACAACATGGGTAACTACTTGAAAACTAACGTTACAAAACTGTATGAGTAACTACATGTGTAACTACTTGAATACTAAATATACAACTCTGTCTGAGATTCTACAAGGGTATCTTATTGAAAAGTAAGGAGACAACACTGTGAGAATCTGCATGTGTAACTCATTGAAAATTAACGAAACAACACTGTCTGAGAATCCACACATGTAACTTATTCAAAACTAACTATACAACACTGTGTGAGAAATTACACGTGAATCTTATTGAAAAATAATGATACAACCCTGTGTTTGAATCTATATGCGTAACTGCTTGGAAACAAAAACACAACACTGTCTGAGAATCTACACATGTAACTTCTTTTTTATTATTAAATTTTTTTATTTTTATTTTTAAGTTTTGATTAGAAACAAGGTTAATTCACAAGTCAGTTCCAGGTCCCGCTCACTTTCCCTTCCCTCCTGCCGTGCACTCCCCCAATGAACCCATTATCCTCTCAATTAACCAGGGAGGGTGAGTCCCTCCATGGGGTTGTCCATAGAAAGTCATTCCATACAGGGCAGGGCCTAGACCCTACCCCCATGAGTTCAGGGTGAGAGTTCATCTCACATTGTTGGATGGGAGTCCAAAGTCCGTGTGTATGCTCGGGATGAATACTGATCTACTGCCCAAGGCTCAATAGATTACCTAGGCCTCCTCACTGACACCCCCATTCAGGGGTTCTTGATCAGTCCCCTGTTGGATTCAAGGTTTAACCCTTGTCAGATTAGCTGTTTCTTGGATTAAACCAGTAGAGTCTTAAATCCTTTGGTCATCCATCCTCCCTCTATGTTACTGGCTTTCTGAGTTCAGCTCAGTACATAGCCATGGGAGACTGCCACTTCTTCTATCAGGCACTGAATAAAGTTTCTGTTTCGCAGACTCTCTGGCCATGTAACTGTACGATGGCACTCCCCAGATCTATGTCTGTAATCCATATATGAGAGAGTACATGCCATGTTTCTCTTTTTGTGACTGGGTTTCCTCACTCAGAATGGTTTCTTCTAGTGTCATCCATTTGCCTGCAAATCTCATGTATTCCATTATTTTGTCTAGCTGAATAATACTCCATTGTGTAAATATACCACATTTTCTCTATACACTCTTCTGGTGATGGGACATCTAGGTTGCTTCCAAGTTGCTGGCTATTACAAATAATGCTGCTATGAACATAGTGGACCAGACATACTTTGTTGTATGAATGGGCATCTTTTGGATATATGCCTAAGAGTGCAGTTGCTGGGTCTTGTGGTAGGTTTATTCCCATTTTTCTGAGGAATCTCCATACTGATTTCCAAAGTGGCTGAACCAGTTGGCACTCCCACCAGCAATGGAGGAGTGTTCCCCTTTCACCACATCCTCTCCAGCATAAATTGTGATTGATATTTTTGATTTTAGCCATTCTGACAGGAGTGAGATCGTATCTCAGAGCTGCTGTTGATTTGCATTTCCCGGATGGCTAAGGATGTTGAGCACTTTCTCAAGTGCCTCTCAGCCATTTTAGACTCCTCTATTGAAAACTCTCTATTTAGTTCTGCAGCCCACTTCTTAATTGTATTCTTTGGTGTTTTGGAGACTTGCTTCTTGAGTTCTTTGTAAATTTTGGAGATCAAACCTCTGTCAGATGTGGGATTAGTGAATATTTTTCCCATTCTGTGGGCTGCCTTTTTGTCTTGCTGACTGTGTGCTTTGCCTTATAGAAGCTTCTCAGTTTCAGTAGGTCCCATTTATTAATTGTTGATCTCACTGTCTGTGCTACTGGTGTTATGTTCAGGAAGCTGTCTCCTGTAACAATTCATTCAAGGGTACCACCCACTTTCTCTTCTAAGAGGTTCAGTGTGGCTGGATTTATGTTGAGGTCTTTGATCCATTTGGATTTAAGTTTTGTGCATGGTGATTAACATGGATTGATCCGCATTCTTCTACATGCCAGTCTCCAACTATGCCAGCACCATTTGTTGAAGATGCTTTCTTTATTCCATTGTATATTTTTAGCTTCTTTGTCAAAGATCAGATGTTCGTACGTGTTTGGGTTAATACCCGGATTTTTAATTCAATTCCATTGGTCTACCTGTCTATAGCCAAGGAAATCCTGTACAAGAAAGAAAATTCTGGTCAGGGATGGTGATGCCTCCCTCACCTGAAGAGTGGATAGAGAAAATGTGGTACATCTACACAATGGAGTACTATTCAGCAGAAAAAAATAATGGAATCATGAGATTCGCGGGCAAATGGATGACACTAGAAGAAACCATCCTGAGTGAGGTAACCCAGTCACAAAAAGAGAAACATGGTATGTACTCTCTCATATATGGATTTTAGACATAGATCTGGGGAGTGCCAGCCTACAATCCTATGGCCAGAGAGTCTGGGAAACAGAGACTTCATTTAGTGGCTGATCGAAGAAGAGGCAGACTCCCTTGGTTAAGTACTGAGCTGAACTCAAGAAAGCCAGTAACAGAGAGGGAGCACTGATGATCAAAGGGATTAAGACTGGGCTAGTTTAACCCCCAGAAACAGCTGACCAGACAAAGGTTAACTCTTGAATCCCAGGCATCAGCCTGGGAATCCAGCAAGGGACTGATCAAGACCCCTGAATCTGGGTGTCAGTGAGGAGGCCTA
>NW_024433832.1:0-2767 GCF_017639785.1 Mesocricetus auratus | reverse complement strand
AGGCTTGTAAAGAGAAGCCTTTTTCTTTGAGAGAAACCTTCCCACCAGCCTGGTTCTAGAGCCGCATCAGACCTAAATAAACACACAGGAGGCTATATTAATTATGAAGCTGTTGGCCTTGCTTGTTTCTTACTGGCTAGCTCTGACTTAAGTAATTACCCAATAATTGTTAATCTAAGTATGTCTCTTACTGGAGAAGTTTCCAGGCTTCCTACCCCATGGTGTTACATCTCGACTCTCTTGTGTTTCTCCTCCCCAGAGTCCTCCTGGACTCCTAGTCCCACCTATCTAGATTCCTATTGGCTCAGCAGTGCTTTATTGACATAAGACTTCCCCAACATCTCCTCTTTTCTGTTTAAACAAAAAGAAAGGTCTTAACTTTAAAACAGGCAAATTGTATATAACAGAACAGTTATCAAATAAGAACATAGTTACAATATTTTAGCAAGATTTAAAGAAAATATCATCCATCCCATCCTTGTGAGTGCAAAGTTCTATACGTAGCTTATCTTTTATCATAACTATGGAAAACTATAATTATAGCTATCTGTCTTCAACTCCATCAAAGACCACAGAAGGATAATATGTACACACTAGGATTGACAGAGATATCTTACTGCCTGGACAGTCACCCAAAGTTCCTCTGTAACATTGGGGCATCCATCTTCAGCCCATAGGCCACAATGTATCCAGAAGATTTCTCAGCAAAGCAGGAAATTTCAAAACTGTCCATCTGCATTGGCAGTCTATCAGTCATTTCTCTGTGTCCTGCAGAAAGTCTTGTAGACGCTTCCATGAAGCATGAACCCTGTAAGACTGAGTTCATCAGTCACTTTCCTGTGGTTACTGCATGTCCAGTTTATACAGCAACAGTCAAACAGTCTAGGCAAGTGCAGTTTCTTGCCCAAATGGCTAATATTGCCATGTTGAAAGCAAACTCCATAATGAGTTTCTCTCAGACGTAATTGGTGCTACCAGGATCAGACATTTCTCATTGTCAAGAAAAGCCCTAAACCATTTTAAATGCCATTTTCTGAAGGTCTTTGAGAGGTTTGAAGACTGTTTGTCTATCTCAAATATATTCCTGTATATCTAGAAAACCTAACTTAACTAACTATAAATGCTGACTATTAAAAGTAACTATCTATAATCTGTATTTAATTATGCATTACGTTTTAAAAGATCAGTATAAGCACAATACTTAATCAAGAGAAGAAGTACACACATCACAAAATTGACCTTGAATTTGTATCAATAAATGAAAAACAATACCCATACCATAATTCCCCTTTTTACCATTAAAAAAGATTGGCTGTGATCACTAGCCAATTATAAACAACCCCATTTAAATGAAAACAAAGATTTATAAACAAGATGGGAATTAGGACGTCGCTCATTCCAAACTGCTTCATGCTGGAAGGGGGCACTGTTTATACCATGGGGATCATGACAAAACTCAGAAACCTGTATAAGTCTGTATTTTCGGAGTCTGTAAGACTGCATCATCTTAGCTGTTTCAATTGTTGGAACACCTGGTCCACTGCTTCCGGGGTTCTTGGTTCATCAAACCACAGAAGCCTGGAAGGAATTCTCAGCTTTTCATTTTCTGTAGAAACATAAGCAAAATCTCCTTTCCCAAGTAACATATCCTTATACTTAAATTTCAAAAGATAGAAGTTGGATTAATTCAGCAGCATTTATACTCAAGTGTACTTTAGCTGCTGTTCCTTCCTGAGCAATCAAAAAACTGAAAAACACAATAGCGTGCAGTATCCAGACTCTCTGTGTATTTTCCATCTTTACGTGGCTTATTTATTTATCTATTATTACTTTATTTGTTTTACTTTTATTTATTTTTCTCTGAGACAGGGTTTCTCTTTGGAAATCCGCCTGCCCCTACCTCTGCAGCAATCCCTACCGGCGTGTGCCACCACACATATTTACCACTATGGGTTTCCTTTTCTCTCTCAATCTTACGTATATTTTTAAACACACTGTAAACCTTTAGAGGCTTTTCTTCATCCAAGTCTGACTTTACTGTAAATCTTTGTTTTTCTGGCCACGTGTCTTACCTGTTAAAACCGCGGCTGTTTTAAACTGCCTTTTTTTTCAAGATGGCGGGCATAAGCGTGATTCCAGCTTACCGCCTCAGTCCATGCTGACATCCAGCAAAAGCTGCCACTTCCAGCTATATGTACACACCTTTAGCAGAGTCTCTTAAAACAACCTTGCTGGCTGTTTTTTTTCTTTTTATGCCGAGTCAGCAAGACTCCGGTAAACAAGCCGCATGAATCTCAGCTTGTCACTAGCAAAACACCTGAGAAAAATGCTGCTATCAAAAATCTGTGCTTCTCTCCGTTCTTCTGTTTCTAAAATTCCTTTAAAGCTTTTGTCATTCTATGTGGAAATTCAATCCCGCTCTGACACCATTTGTAAAGGGAGGCTTTTTGTTTGAGAGAAACCTTCCTGCCAGCCTGTTTCTAGAGCCACATCAGTCCCAAATAAACACACAGGAGGCTATATTAATTATGAAACTGTTGGCCTTGCTTGTTTCTTACTGGCTACTCTGACTTAAGTAATTACCCCATAGTTGTTAATCTAAGTATGTCTCTTACCGGAGAAGTTTCTGGGCTTCCTACCCCATGGTGTTAAATCTCGACTCTCTTGTGTTTCTCTTCCCCAGAGTCCTCCTGGACTCCTAGTCCCACCTACCTAGATTCCTATTGGCTCAATAGTGCTTTACTGACATAAGACTTCCCCAACAGAG
>NW_024433831.1:0-569 GCF_017639785.1 Mesocricetus auratus | reverse complement strand
CCATCAGTGTACTTTGCAATGTCATCTCATTTTTTGTTCACTTAAATTAATGATGAAGTCTATGGGTGTCTCCCCAAGGATAAATAATGAGATGTCATCTCCTTATTTATTCACATAATCAATGATGAGGTCTTTGTGTGTTTTCCCAAGATTGAATCATGTAATGTCAGCTTATTATTTACTCACTTAAATCAATGATGAGGTCCACGGGCAAATCATGCAACATCATCTCCAGGTTTCATCACTTAAATCAATGTTGAAGTCTATGGGAGTCTCACCAGAGGTGATTTATGCACTGTCATCACATTATTTGACCACTTAAATTAATGATGAGGTCTATGGTCATCTTCCCAGGGGTGAAATATGCCATGCCATCTCATTATTTAGTCACTTGAATCAATGACGACATCTATTAGTGTAACTTCATCTCATTATTTCACCATTTAAATCAATGATGATGTTTATGGGCTTCTCACCAAGGGTGAATTATGTGACAGCATCTCATTATTTGATCACTAAAATAAATGAAGAGGTCTATGGGCATCTCCCCAGGATTGAATTAGGTGATG
>NW_024433830.1:0-7862 GCF_017639785.1 Mesocricetus auratus | reverse complement strand
TGCTTAACTTCATGAAAACTACCGATACAACACTGTGAGAGAAACTACATGCTTAATTTCATGAAAAGTAACGATACAAAACTGGTTGTGAAACTGCTTGCCTAACTACATGAAAACTATCGATACAATTCTGTTTGAGAAACTACATGCTTAACTTGATGAAAACTATTTATACCTAACGTTTTGAGACTCTTCATGCTTATGTTCATGAAAACTAACGATACAACATTGTTTGTGAAACTATGCGCTTAACTTCATGAAAATTCACAATACAACACTATGTGAGAACTATAAGTTAAACTTCATGAAAACTAACGAAATAAAACAGTTTGAGAATCTTTTTGCTTAACTTGATAAATCCTAACGATATAAGACTGTGTGAGAATCTACATGATTATCTTTATGAAAACTAACGATACAAAACTGTTTGTGAAACTACCTGCTTAACTTCATGAAAACTAATGATACAACACTGTGTGTGAAAATACATGCTTAAATTCATGAAGTAACGATACAATCCTGGTTGGGAAGCTATTTGCTTAACTTCATGAAAACTATCAATACAACACTGTGTGAGTAAATACATGCTTAATTTCATGAAATGTAACGATACAAAACTGGTTGTGAAACTACTTGCTTAAATTCATGAAAACTATCGATACAACACTATGTGAGAAACTACATGCTTAATATGATGAACACTAACGACACCAAACTGTCTGAGAATCTACATGCTTAACTCCATGAAAACTAACGATACAACACTGTTTGTTTAACTACTTGCTTATCTTCATGAAAACTACCGATACAACACTGTATGAGAAACTACGTGCTTAATTTCATGAAAAGTAAAGATACAACACTGGTTGTGAAAATACTTGCTTAACTTCATGAAAACTATGGATACAATACTGTTTGAGATACAGCATGCTTAACTTGATGAAAACTAACGACACCAAACTGTCTGAGAATCTACATGCTTATCTTCTTGAAAACTAACTACAAAACTTTTTTTGTGAAACTACGCGATTAACATCTTAAAGAGTAATGATTAAAACAATGGTCGTGAAACTACTTGCATAACTTCATGAAACTATCAATACACACTGTGTGAGAAACTACATGCTTAACATGATGAAAACTAACGATACCAAACTGTCTGAGAATCTACATGCTTATATTCATGAAAAATAACAATACAACATTGTTTGTGAAACTATGCGCATAACTCCATGAAAACTAATGACACAACACTGTTTGTGTAACTACTTGCTTAACTTCATGAAAACTATCGATATAATACTGTTTGAGGAACAACATGCTTAACTTGATGAAAACTAACGATTCCAAACTGTTTGAGACTCTTAATGCTTATATTCTTGAAAACTAATGATACAACATTGTTTGTGAAACTACTCGCTTAACTCCATGAAATTTAATGATACAACACTGTTTGTGTAACTACTTGCTTACCTTCATGAAAACTATTGATACAATACAGTTTGAGAAACAACATTCTTAACTTGATGAAAACAAACCATACCAAACTGTTTGAGACTCTACATGCTTATGTTCACGAAAATTAACGACACAACATTGTTTGTGAAACTACGTGCTTAACTCCATGAAAACTACCGATACAACACTGTGTGAGAAACTACATGCATAATTTCATGAAAAGTAACGATACCACACTGGTTGTAAAACTACATGCTTAACTTCATGAACTATCGATACAATACTGTTTAAGAAACAACATGCATAACTTGATGAAAACTAATGATACCTAACTGTTTGAGACTCTAGATGCTTATGTTCATGAAAACTAACGATACAACATTGTTTGTGACCTATGCGCTTAATTTCATGAAAATTAACAATACAACACTATGTGAGAAACTACATGCTTAATATGATGAACACTAACGACACCAAACTGTCTGAGAATCTACATGCTTAACTCCATGAAAACTAACGATACAACACTGTTTATGTAACTACTTGCATAACTTCATGAAAACTTCCGATACACCACTGTGTGAGAAAGTACATGCTTATTTTCATGAAAAGTAATGACACAACACTCGTTGTGAAACCACTTGCTTACCTTCATGAAAACTATCGATACAATTCTGTTTGAGAAACAACATGCTTAACTTCATGAAAACTATCGATAAAATACTGTTTGAGAAACAACATGCTTAACTTGATGAAAACTAATGATACCAAACTGTTTGAGACTCTACATGCTTATGTTCATGAAAATTAACGATACAACATTGTTTGTGAAACTACGTGCTTAACTCCATGAAAAGTAACGATACAACACTGTTTGTATAACTACTTGCCTAACTTCATGAAAACTATCGATACAATACTGTTTCAGAAACCACATGCTTAACTTGATGAAAACTAATGATACCAAACTGTCTGAGAATCTACATGCTTATTTTCATGAAAACTAACGATACAACATTGTTTGTGAAACTACGTGCTTTACTTCATGAAAACTAACGATACAACACTGTTTATGTAACTACTTGCATAACTTCATGAAAACTTCTGATACAACACTGTGTGAGAAAGTACATGCTTATTTTCATGAAAAGTAATGACACAACACTCGTTGTGAAACCACATGCTTAACATCATGAAAACTACAGATACAATACTGTGTGAGAAACAAAGTGCTTAACTTCATGAAAACTAATGAAACCAAACTGTGTGACGCTCTACATGCTTATGTTCATGAAAACTAACGATACAACATTGTTTGTGAAACTACGCGCTTAACTTCATGAAAATTCACAATACAACACTGTGTGAGAAACTACAAGCTAAACTTCATGAAAACTAATGATACAAACTGGTTGTGAAACTACTTGTTTAACTTCATGAAACTATCCATACAACACTGTGTGAGAAACTACATGCTTAATTTCATGAAAAGTAACAATACAACACTGGTTGTATAACTTCTTGCTTGACTTCATGAAAACAATCGATACAACACTGTGTGAGAAACTACATGCTTAACATGATAAAACTAACGATACCAAACTGTCTGAGAATCTACATGCTTATCATCATGAAAACTAACGACACAACATTGTTTGTGAAACTATGTGCTTTACTTCATGAAACTATCGATGCAACACTTTGTGAGAAACTACATGCTTAATTAAATGAAAAGTAACAATATAACACTGGTTGTGTAACTTCTAGCTTAACTTCATAGAAACTATCGATACAACACTGTGTGAGAAACTACATGATTAACGTGATGAAAACTAACGATACCAAACTGTCTGAGAATCTACATTCTTATCTTCATTAAAACTAACGATACAACATTGTTTGTGAAACTACGCCCTTAACTCTATGAAAACTAACGATACAACACTGTTTGTGTAACTACTTGCTTAACTTCATGAAAACTACCGATACAACACTGTGTTAGAAACTCCATGCACAATTTCATGAAAAGTAAAAATACAACACTGGTTGTGACACTACTTGCTTAACTTCATGAAATCTATCGATACAATACTGTTTGAGAAACCACATGTTTAACTTGATGAAAACTATTGATACCAAACTGTTTGAGGCTATACATGCTTATGTTCATGAAAACTAACGCTACAACATTGTTTGTGAAACTACGTGCTTAACTCCATGAAAACTAACGATACAACACTGTTTGTGTAACTACTTGCTTAACTTCATGAAAACTTCCGATACAACACTGTGTGAGAAAGTGCATGCTTAATTTCATGAAAAGTAATGACACAACACTCGTTGTGAAACTGCTTGCTTAACTTCATGAAAACTATCGATACAATACTGTTTTAGAAACAACTTGCTTAACTTGATGAAAACTAATGATACCAAACTATTTGAGACTCTACATGCTTATGTTCATGAAAACTAACTATACAAAATTTTTTTGAAACTACGCGCTTAACTTCATGAAAATTCACAAAACAACACTGTGTGAGAAACTACAAGCTAAATTTCATGAAAACTAACGATACAAACTGGTTGTGAAACTACTTGCTTAACTTCATGAAACTATCCATACAACACTGTGTGAGAAACTACATGCTTAATTTCATGAAAAGTAACAATACAACACTGGTTGAATAACTTCTTGCTTAACCTCATGAAAACGATCGATACAACACTGTGTGAGAAACTACATGCTTAACATGATAAAACTAACGATACCAAACTGTCTGAGAATCTACATGCTTATCATCATGAAAACTAACGATACAACATTGTTTGTGAAACTATGTGCTTAACTTCATGAAACTATCGATACAACACTTTGTCAGAAACTACATGCTTAATTTCATGAAAAGTAACAATAAAATAGTGGTTGTGTAACTTCTTGTTTAACCTCATGAAAACTATCAATACAACACTGTGTGAGAAACTAAAAGCTAAACTTCATGAAATCTAACGATACCAAACTGTCTGAGAATCTACATGCTTATCTTCATGAAAACTAACGATACAACATTGTTTGTGAAACTACGTGCTTTATTTCATGAAAAATTACGATACAACTCTGTTCATGTAACTACTTGCATAACTTCATGAAAACTTCCGATACAACTCTGTGTGAGAAAGTACATGCTTATTTTCATGAAATGTACTGACACAACACTCGTTGTGAAACCACTTGCTTAACTTCATGAAAACTATCGATACAATTCTGTTTGAGAAACAACCTGCTTAACTTGATGAAAACTTACGATACCAAACTTTTTGAGACTCCACATACTTATGTTCATGAAAATTAACATTACAACATTGTTTGTGAAACTACGCGCTTAACTTCATGAAAATTCACAATAAAACATGTGTGAGGAACTACAAGCTAAACTTCATGAAAATTAATTATACAACACTGGTTGTGAAACTACTTGCTTAACTTCATGAAACTATCGATGCAACACTTTGTGAGAAACTACATGCTTAATTTCATGAACAGTAACAATACAACACTGGTTTTGTAACTTCTTGCTTAACTCCATGAAAAAAACGATACAACACTGTTTGTGTAACTACTTGCTTAACTTCATGAAAACTACCGATACAACACTGTGTGAGAAAATACATGCATAATTTCATGAAATGTAACGATATAAAACTGTGTGAGAAAATACAAGCTTAACATCATGTAACTATCGATGCAACACTTGTGAGAAATTACATGCTTAACATGAGGAAAACTAACGATAACAAACTATCTGAGAATCGCCCTGTTTATCTTCATGAAAACTAACAATACAACATTGTTTGTGAAACTACGCGCTTAACTCCATGAAAATTAAAGATACAACACTGTTTGTGTAACTACTAGCTTAACTTCATGAAAACTACTGATACAACACTGTGTGAGAAACTACATGCTTAATTTCATGAAAAGTAATGACACAACACTGGTTGTTAAACTACTTGCTTAATTTCATGAAAGCTATCGATACAATACTGTTTGAGAGACCACATGCTTAACTTGATGAAAACTAACGATACCAAACTGTTTGAGACTCTACATGCTTATGTTCATGAAAACTAACGATACAACATTGTTTGTGAAACTACGCGCTTAACTTCATGAACATTCACAATACAACACTGTGTGAGACACTACTAGCTTAACTTAATGAAAACTATCGAAACAACTCTGCATGAAAATCTACTTGCTTAACCTGATGAAACCTAACGATACAAAACTGATAGAGAATCTACATGCTTATCTTTATGAAAACTAACGATACAAAACTGTTTGTGAAACTACTTGCTTAACTTCATGAAAACTCATGATACAACACTGTGTGAGAAACTACATGCTTAATTTCATGAAAAGTAACGATACAACAGTTGTTGTGAAACTACTTACTTAACATCATGAAAACTATCGATACAATACTGTTTGAGAAACAACATGCTTAGCATGATGAAAACTAACGATACCAAACTGTTTGAGACTCTACATGCTTATGTTCAGGAAAACTAACGATACAACATTGTTTGTGAAACCACGCACGTAACTCCATGAAAACTAACGATACAACCCTTTTTGTGTATCTACTTGCTTAACTTCATGAAAACTACCGATACAACACTGTGTGAGAAACTACATGCTTAATTTCATGAAAAGTAATGATAAAACACTGGTTGTGAAAGTACTTGCTTAACTTCATGAAAACTATCGATACAATACTGTTTGAGAAACAACATGCTTAACGTGATGAAAACTAACGATACCAAACTGTTAGAGACTCTACATGCTTATGTTCATGAAAACTAATGATACAACATTGTTTGTGAAACTACGTGCTTATCTTCATGAAAATTCACGATACAACACTGTGTGAGAATCTAATTGCTTAACCTGATGAAAACTAACGATAACAAACTGATAGAGAATCTACTTGCTTATCTTTATGAAAACTAACGATACAAAACAGTTTGTGAAACTACTTGCTTAACTTCATGAAGACTAATGATACAACACTGTGTGAGAAACTACATGATTATTTCATGAAAAGTAACCATAAAACATTGGTTCTGAAACTACTTGCTTAACTTCATGAAAACTATCGATACAATACTGTTTGAGAAACCACATTCTTAACTTGATGAAAACCAGTGATACAAAACTGTTTGAGACTCTACATACTTATGTTCATGAAAACTAACGATACAACATTTTTTGTGAAACTAAGCGCTTAACTTCACGAAAAAAACGATACAACACTGTTTGTGTAACTACTTGCATAACTTCATGAAATCTACCGATACAACACTGTGTGAGAAACTACATGCTTAATTTCATGAAAAGTAACGATACAACACTGGTTGTGAAAATATTGGCTTAACTTCATGAAAACTATCGATACAATACTGTTTGAGAAACCACATGCTTAACTTGATGAAAACTAACGATATCAAACTGTTTGAGACTCTACATGCTTATGTTCATGAAAACTAATGATACAACATTGTTTGTGAAACTACGTGCTTATCTTCATGAAAATTCACAATACAACACTGAGTGAGAAACTACAAGCTAAACTTCATGAAAACTAACGATACAACACAGTTTGAGACTCTGCTTGCTTAACTTCATGAAACCTAACGATATAATACTGTGTGAGAAACTACAAGCTTAACATCATGAAACTATCGAAGCAACACTGTGTGAGAAACTACATGCTTAACATGATGAAAACTAATGATACCAAACATATTGAGAATATACCTGCTTATCTTCATGAAAACTAATAATACAACATTGTTTTTGAAACTAAGCGCTTAACTCCATGAAAATTAATGACACAACACTGTTTGTGTAACTACTTTCTTAACTTCATGAAAACTATGAATACAACACTATGTGAGAAATTACTTGCTTAACTTCATGAAAACTATCGATACAATACTGTCTGTGAAACCACATGCTTAACTTGGTGAAAACTTACGATTCCAAACTGTTTGAGACTCTTCATGCTTATGTTCATGAAAACTACGATACAACATTGTTTGTGAAACTATGCGCTTAACTTCATGAAAATTCACAATACAACACTGTGTGAGAAACTATAAGCTAAACTTCATGAAAACTAACGACACAACACTGTTTGAGAATCTGCTTGCTTAACCACATGAAACCTAATGATATAACACTGTGTGAGAAACTACAAGCTTAACTTCATGAAAACTATCGATACAACACTGTGTGAGAATCTACATGCTTAACCTGATGAAAACCACGATACCAAACTGATTGAGAATCTACATGCTTAACTTTATGAAAACTAACGATACAAAACTTTTTGTGAAACTTG
>NW_024433829.1:0-813 GCF_017639785.1 Mesocricetus auratus | reverse complement strand
ATCAGTGTACAGATACAAGGCCATTTATTCATGTAACAGTAGCCAGTGTACCCACCAACCCAAATGTGCTTTCACTTATCACTTTACTAGCCATCACTCAATTGTTCATCCCCCTCACTCTCATGAGTTCATTTTTCTGTCCATGAATCAGTTTTTCTCACAAATAGTCAGAATCAATTGGCAAACAAAAATTTCTGCTCTTATTGTAGCTTCAGCTCAAACAGCGAGATAGGTCAATAACACATAACACATGTACATAGTATTTTAATGGGGGAAGTGTCATGTACTGAGGTAAGGGAGGGAGGTCCATTTCCTGGGGCTCATTTTCTTTGTAGGAGTCTCGTGATATCCCCGCTGTGGAGGAGAACCGACTACAAATATCAAATAAGTGATTTTTCTGTCACCTTGTTGGATGGCATATGTACATCCTTCCTCCTATTCTCTGCATTCCAAAGTGGTCTCTTCACCATAATAACCTCTTGCTTCACACTTACAAATATGACACTAGGAAGTGGCTAGAAGTGCTTATTATCGGTTTCCTTGGCAATTCCAGCATGGAGCTTACAGTATGGTGCTGATGGGTTGTTTAGGCTTATAGAAATGACTTATGACAGGCTAGAGTTTTTGTGGTAGATCTGAGACTTGTAGAAAATAGTTCTACACACAGCTCAACATAGTTTGACCAAGCAGAGCAAATTCCCATAAGTAATTGTAGTCCTGAAGAATGGAGAACAACATCATTAGCTTCTTCTGAAAGAGCTGCTGTGCTTATTCCAAATTTTTGTGATCATCTAGTATGATTTCTCCTCACTT
>NW_024433828.1:0-6908 GCF_017639785.1 Mesocricetus auratus | reverse complement strand
TCGCTATCGCTATTGCCGTTAGAAGATGGCGCTGACATCCACTGTCAGTTGGAGTTAACTGTCGCTGTCAGTTGGAGTTAACTGTCGCTGTCAGTTGGAGTTAACTGTCGCTGTCAGTTGGAGTTAACTGTCGCTGTCAGTTGGAGTTAACTGTCGCTGTCAGTTGGAGTTAACTGTCGCTGTCAGTTGGAGTTAACCGTTTAAACTGTGCCTCTCCCGTGACGTCATCTGGGGTGATGTGCAAACCACCAATCCCGGCTCTACACATCTCACTCGGAGCTCCTAGGCTTATATAAGGGGCTGGGTTTCTTAGCTTGGGGTCTCCCTCTAAGAAGCTGATCATCTATCTCTCAAGATGCATTAAAGCTTTACTGCAGAAGGATCCGAGTGTTCTGCGTCGTTCTTGCTGGCGAGACGGTAGCGCGGGACATCTGGTGCCGAAACCCGGGAACTCTTCAACATCGCCGGCGCCGCGGGAGACCCCTCGGAAGACGGGGCGGATTCAGAACTGCAGGGACGTAGGTTCAGAGAGGTATGCTTTATCCTGAACAACCCTTTTCTCGACTTTGGCCTTAGTTTGTCATCACCGTGGGACGGGTCAGTGGAGGCTTTGGTGCTAGTCCTGTTTGTCCTTCTCCTTCATCGTGGCTGGTGCTGACAGAACGGCGCTGTCCGTCTGGCGCTGTCCGTCTGGCGCTGTCCATCTGGCGCTGTCCATCTGGCGCTGTCCATCTGGCGCTGTCAGTCTGGTGCTGTCAGTCTGGTGCTGTCAGTCTGGTGCTGTCAGTCTGGTAACGGAGTTGAGCGCGTTTTTTAGATAAGCTGTCAGCGCGATGGGGTCGTCACAGTCAGTGGTTACAGCCTTACAGACTGTGCTAAAACAAAGAGATCTTAAAATTGCACCACGAACACTTCAAAATTTTGTGAAGGAGGTAGATAGAGTGGCACCATGGTATGCTTGTTCCGGGTCCCTCACTGTGGCCTCATGGAACAAGCTAGGTAAAGAACTAGACAGGAAGCATGCAGAAGGAGATCTCTGCTTAGGTACCAAAGCCATTTGGAAGCTAGTTAAAAACTGCTTGGAGGATGAGGCCTGTCACCCTGCTATAATAGAAAGTCAGGGAACCTTAGAGGAAGTTCAGGATAGCATGTCAGAAACTGAACGGAGTGAGAGAATGGGAGCTCGCAAAAGAAAAGACATGTCTAAGAAAAAAGGCCCTCCCAGGAAGTTAAGAAAGGGGAGAGAAAGAAGGGAGTTATCATTCACCCCTTAACAAATCTAAGAAAAAGAAAAAGCCAGAATCTAGTCTATACCCTGCAGTAGAGCTAGAAGCCTTGGAGCTAGATAATTCTGATTCTGACACTCTGGATTCTAGCGAAGAAGGTGGTCTAGAGGAGGAGGTGGCACGGTATGAGGAAAAAAGATATCACCCTGATAGACACCGGCCACTGAAAACAAAAATGAATGTGAGGCCACCGCCTATAAATCCGGCGGGCTCACGCCCCTCAGCGCCTCCGCCATATGAGCTTCGGCTGAATACTGGTACTGACTCCTTTTTACCTTTAGAGGAACGGAGAAAAATACAAATGGCTTTTCCAGTATTCGAGAATGTGGAAGGCGGAAGAGTACATACCCCCGTAGATTACAATCAAATTAAAGAATTGGCCGAATCCGTTCGTAATTATGGGGTCAATGCTAACTTTACCACATTACAGGTGGAAAGGCTTGCTAATTTTGCCATGACTCCCACTGACTGGCAAACGACAGTGAAAGCAGTGCTTCCCAACATGGGACAATACATGGAATGGAAGGCTCTCTGGTATGATGCAGCCCAGGCACAAGCTAGAGTTAATGCCACGGCTGAAGATGAGAATCAGAGGCAGTGGACATTTGAAATGCTGACAGGTCAGGGTCAACATGCCCTTAATCAAACCAACTACATCTGGGGCGTCTATGGTCAGGTGTCGGCCGCCGCTATTAAAGCATGGAAGGCCCTCACAAAAGGGGAGAGTCCAGTGGACACCTTACAAAGATTGTCCAAGGACCCCAAGAGCCATTTTCAGACTTTGTGGCCAGAATGACAGAGGCCGCCAGTCGCATCTTTGGTGATTCAGAACAAGCTATGCCCCTGATTGAGCAACTTGTCTATGAACAAGCAACCCAGGAATGTCGGCGGCTATCGCCCCTCGCAAAAGCAAAGGTTTACAAGATTGGCTCAGAGTGTGCAGGGAGCTGGGGGGACCCCTAACCAATGCAGGACTAGCTGCCGCCATTTTACAAACGCACAGGTATAGAGATTTATCTAATCGAAAAGCTTGTTTTAATTGTGGGAGAATGGGGCACCTTAAGAAAGATTGTCAAGCCCCTGAAAGAACAAGAGAATCGAAGCTTTGCTATCGTTGTGGTAAAGGTTATCATAGGGCTAGCGAATGCAGGTCAGTCCGGGATGTAAAGGGAGGCTTCTGCCCCCTATTGAAGAATCCAAGGTACCCCAATCAAAAAACGGGTCACGGGGCCCATGGTCCCAGGGCCCTCAGAAATATGGGAACCAATTTCAGAAAAGCAATCAAGAGGAAGTAGAGGTTTCCGAGGAACCTCCGGAATGGACTTGCGTGCCGCCTCCGACTTCTTACTCATGCCCCAAATGAATGTTCAACCGGTCCCAGTCCATTCCCCTGGACCTTTGCCCCCTGCCACCATTGGGCTTATTCTGGGCCGTGGCTCCTTAACTTTACAGGGACTCATTATATATCCTGGGATTGTTGACCCATATCATAAAGAGGAGATTCAAGTTCTCTGTTCTAGCCCTCGGGGTGTATTTTCTATAAAGCAGGGAGATAGAATTGCACAACTGGTGTTGCTGCCCTCCCTCGGGGATGGAGAAACCTACACTTTACAAAAAAGGGCTATGGGATCTTCTGGAAGTGATTCAGCCTATCTGGCTATACCCCTAAATGAGAGACCTACAATAAAATTGTTAATTAATGGAAAAGAATTTGAAGGGATAATGGATTCGGGAGCAGACAAAAGCATTATTTCACTCCATTGGTGGCCGAAGTCTTGGCCCACTGTTGTTTCATCTCATTCTCTACAAGGTCTTGGATACCAGTCCTCTCCTGCCATCAGTGCCTCAGCCTTAACCTGGCGGGATGCTGAAGGCAAACAGGGATGTTTTACCCCCTATGTGTTGCCACTCCCTGTAAATTTATGGGGACGAGATGTGTTACAAGCCATGGGCATGACCCTAACTAATGAATACTCCCCCAGGCATCAGCCATTATGGCAAAGATGGGGTATACAAATGGTAGAGGCTTGGGTAGGCAAGAACAAGGCAGAATAAAACCCATTACACAACACGGAAATCGGGGTAGAAAAGGACTGGGTTTTATTTAGGGGCCGTTGAGGCTTCACGACCCATACCATGGAAAACAGAGGAGCCGTTATGGGTCTCTCAATGGCCTCTATCCTCTGAAAAATTAGAGGCTGTCACAAGATTAGTGCAAGAACAGGAACGGCTGGGGCATCTAGAGCCTTCTACCTCCCCATGGAATACACCAATTTTTGTTATTAAGAAGAAATCTGGGAAGTGGAGATTACTCCACGACCTGCGGGCCATTAACAATCAGATGCATCTTTTTGGCCCTGTTCAAAGAGGCCTTCCTTTGCTTTCTGCACTTCCTCAAGATTGGAAGCTTATTATTATAGATATTAAGGATTGTTTCTTCTCTATTCCACTTTACCCACGGGATAGACCAAGGTTTGCCTTCACTATCCCTTCTCTTAATCATATGGAACCAGACAAGAGATTTCAGTGGAAGGTACTGCCGCAAGGCATGGCCAATAGCCCAACAATATGTCAGCTATATGTGCAGGAGGCTTTGGAGCCAATTAGGAAGCAATTTACATCTTTAATCGTTATCCATTATATGGACGATATTCTTATTTGTCACAAAGAGTTAGATGTTTTACAAAGGCTTTTCCCATGCTGGTGGCTGAATTAAAACAGTGGGGATTAGAGATTGCCTCAGAAAAGGTTCAAATTGCAGATACAGGGCTCTTTTTGGGCTCAAAGATTACTCCCAAAAATATAGTTCCTCAGAAAATAGAAATTCGCAAAGACCACTTACAAACATTAAATGATTTTCAGAAACTTCTGGGAGATATAAATTGGTTGAGGCCCTTTTTAAAAATTCCATCTGCTGATCTAAAACCCCTCTTCGATCTCCTGGAGGGTGAGCCTCATATCTCCTCACCCAGAAAATTTACCCCTGCCGCCCACCGAGCCTTACAGATGGTGGAAGAGGCCTTACAGGAAGCACAATTACAACGAATTGAGGAGTCACTACCTTTTAATCTGTGTGTTTTTAAGACAGCTCAATTGCCAACTGCAGTCCTGTGGCAACATGGACCATTACTTTGGATTCATCCAAATGCTTCCCCTGCTAAGATTATTGACTGGTACCCTGATGCTGTTGCACAGCTCGCGCTTCGCGGAATAAAAGCAGCTGTTACACATTTTGGCAGGGATCCTGATTCCTTGATTGTGCCTTATACTGCTGCACAAGTTCAGACCTTGGCAGCCACATCTAGTGATTGGGCAGTTTTAGTTACTTCCTTTTCAGGACAAATTGATAATCATTTTCCAAAGCATCCAATTTTACAGTTTGCCCTAAACCAGGCTATAGTGTTTCCACAAGTGACAGCTAAAGACCCACTCCCAGATGGGACTGTGGTGTACACTGATGGATCAAAAACTGGTATGGGAGCTTATGTGGTCAAGGATAGGGTTATATCTAAACAATATAATGAAACTTCACCTCAAGTTGTAGAATGTCTGATAGTACTGGAGGTTCTTGAGGCTTTTCCAGGACCCCTCAATATTGTATCAGATTCCTCTTATGTGGTTAATGCAGTTAATCTCCTTGAGATAGCTGGAATAATAAGATCCTCCAGCAGAGTTGCTAACATCTTTCAGAAGATACAAGCTGCCTTGTTAAATAGGAGATTTCCTGTTTTCATTACCCATGTCCGAGCACATTCTGGACTCCCAGGTCCCATGTCCTTAGGGAATGACTTAGCGGACAAGGCTACAAAGCTGGTGGCCGCTGCCTTGTCTACCCATGCACAAGCAGCAAAAGAATTCCATAAGCGCTTTCATGTGACGGCTGAGACCTTGCGCCGTCGTTTTGCTCTATCCAGGAAAGAGGCTAGGGAAATTGTTACTCAATGCCAGAATTGCTGCGAATTCTTACCTACTCCCCACATGGGAATAAACCCACGTGGCATTAGACCATTGCAGATGTGGCAGATGGATGTTACTCATATTCCCTCTTTTGGAAGGCTTCAATATGTTCATGTTTCTGTTGACACCTGTTCTGGCGTAATGTTTGCCACACCCCTAACAGGGGAAAAGGCCTCATATGTGATTCAACATTGCCTTGAGGCCTGGAGTGCTTAGGGGAAAACCCAGAATTTTAAAAACAGACAATGGACCAGCATATACCTCTCAAAAATTCCGACAGTTTTGTCGGCAAATGGATGTTACCCATCTAACTGGCCTACCTTATAACCCTCAAGGACAGGGCATTGTGGAACGTGCCCATCGTACACTCAAATCATATCTGATTAAACAAAAGGGGAGTATTGAGGATGTTCTACCCTCGGTACCAAGAGTTGCTGTATCCATGGCACTTTTTACCCTTAATTTCTTGAACTGTGATGCCCAAGGCCACACTGCGGCTGATCGCCACAGTTTAGAGCCTGATAGGCCAAAAGAAATGGTAAAATGGAAAGATGTCTTGACTGATCTCTGGAAAGGCCCGGATCCTATTCTTATAAGATCCAGGGGAGCTGTGTGTGTTTTTCCACAGGAGGAAGAAAACCCCCTGTGGATCCCTGAAAGACTCACTCGAAGAGCTCCTTCACAACTCCAGAATAAGAAGGATGGAGGCCAAGTGGGTGATGAAGACTCTCCTACTCGGGATGATGGTTCCTAGTATGATGGGAGAGTTACGGTGGGCCATCATGTCTACCTTCCCCCTACCGATGCCAGTGATGCAGAATGCCCAGGTGTTCCCTAGATTTTTCACAAATAATAGAGAGTTGGGGCTTGCCTTTTTGCCTTTAGATCCTCAGATACAGAGTTTTCAGGATGAGAGAACCTTGTCATTAGTAGGAAGCTTGTGCTTTACTGTGATTTCTTCATTAAAGGATAATTTTATTCATATGGATCCAGAAAGATCTAATGCTAATCCTTTTGAATTAATGGAAGCTGTACTGATCTTTCTCCTATGATAGTGAGAAGGGACAGATTACTTTTGATTGGAAAGGGGCATTAGGCAACAGTCTGAGTGAGGGACAGAGCTCTGGATCATCTGATTGGTCCTCCTCCAATGTTAAGTATACCCCTTTTAAGAGAACTAATTATTCAGCTGCCCTTTATTTGGGTTGTGAGTAATGATACCTTAGGTAAGAATCAGAAAGAAATAAATTGTTCTGCTTAGAATTGTTTTTATGCATTATGCTGGGATGCTATTAAGCACCCTTTTGCTTTGGTAATGCGCATGCCTCGATTTATTCCAGCTCCTGTTGAGGCGCCAAGTAATTTGAGTTTGTTTAGGGAAAAGCGAGATTTTTGGGATCTCTGCTATTATTGTGGGCCTGATAGCCACCGCCGCGGTTACTGCTTCGGTTACCGCCTCGGCCCTTGCACTTTCTGCCACTGTGCAGACAACTCAAACCATTAATGAACTATAGGCCACTGTGACCATGGTCCTAGATAAACAGGCCACTGCCAATTCTCAGATACAAGGAGGCCTGATGTTGGTAAACCAACAGATTAATTTGGTTCAGGAACAATTGGATATATTGTGGCAGATGGCCAAATTGGGATGTGAACAAAGTTGCC
>NW_024433827.1:0-1540 GCF_017639785.1 Mesocricetus auratus | reverse complement strand
AAACTGAATTTATCACATGATTTAAATTATAAGTAAATAACTTTATTATATTAAAATGATTTCTGAGAAGTTAATTTTTTATAAGATTAATGGAAATATGTGCTATATTCATTGACTAGAATAAAGAGCCTCTACTAGGCAACTCCAATAAAGCAAACTGACTTTACAGTTCAGACCAGATTGGTGGAGCATCAGTATGAGGTGAGGATGGAGGTAAGTAGGGAACAGAGTAAGCCCTGAGTGGGTCAAGTACTGAATGAGTGCACATTCTTGATGTGGGCACATGTTTGTCAATGATCTTAGCCTCAGATTCAAAGAAAAATGGAAAGCTTTTGCCCTGGGGTTAGGCACAGAGGCAAATAGTAAATTCCCTTTGGTCTATGTGTGGGCATTTGTAGTATCTGTAGAAAATGTCTATCACTGCTTTCTCCACAGCAAGATGTTTACTGCCTGAACACTGCTTCCTCACACATACTGCACTTACTGAAATTAGTTAAACCTGTCTCCTTATTTCAGCACTATACATCATAAATCCTGTCTCCTTGTTTATCTGAGCTCAATGACTCTGCTTCCTTGTTCAACTCCACACAATAAACATAATGGGCATCTGGCTAAAGGAAAGAGTCCATCTATATGTATCCCGAAACTCTGGAAATCCCTGTCTACTGACACAGATCTCACTCTAATCTGCTTGATAGGGTCTCATAGAGATAGGCCACATTTCTGGAATGCATGTACTTTGACCCCACTCATGACTAAGCATTGATATGAAGACCTTGAATTTCAGATTTTTATTGTCCATATATCTGTGTTTCAAGTGTTCATGGTAAAAGGAAAGAGCAGGTTTGGCAATGGTACAGAGATGCTCACCTGTGCTACCATGTTTTTACATGTCCTCAGATATTCTCATGAAATATTACAAGCAAACTTACATTTTATGCATAGTGAAATTGAAAAATAAACATAATTATTCACTGATAATAATCAAATCTCTTATTCTGTTACTGATGGCTGTTTTTTTTTTTTCTTTTCCATTCTGCTAACCAAATCCTTCATAATCCATGTCACATAATTTGTACAGGTAAATCTATAGCATGGACTGGTAAGACATCATAGTGGTTAAGAGCATAAACTACTCCTGCAGAGAACCCAAGTTTGAGTGCCAGCACTCATAGCTAGAGACTCAAAAGTCACTTTATCAAATGTTCAGAGACTTAATCGAATACAACTACTTTCTCTTAGTTTGTAATAGTTTTTTCATTGTATAGGATTTAACCATTTTACTAAACTGTCACTTATTGTCATAAAATTCTTACTGCTCCTTATTTATAAAATTTACCAGTAGTACTTCACCTCTGTGCTCTGATGGGCAAGAGACTATTGAATCTACTAAAGTTGTTTCCTATTTAACCAGTTATTATTTTCATATTCCCCCCAAATAACAAAATTTAGTTCATTGACATTCTATTTTGTTCTAGATATAGTGAATATGTTCCCAAAATTAATATGGATTAAATGAACGCAACCTATATAAATGGGA
>NW_024433826.1:0-45697 GCF_017639785.1 Mesocricetus auratus | reverse complement strand
CTTGACCATTTCAGTGCAAATGAAGCAGAAGAGAATGACCTTAAAAACAACTTCATGAAAATGATAGAGTCCCTCAAGAGGATATGAGAAAATTCCTTAAAGAAATGGAAGGCAGAAACAAACCAGAAATGCAAGAATGGAGGAAAACACAAAGTAAAAATTGCAAAAACCAATTCAAAGAGTGCAAAAGTTGAAAGCTAAAATAGAGACAATAAAAAACACAGTCTGAAGGAATGCTAGAAATAGAAAAGTACTGAGCAAATGGTCAGGTACTGCAGATGCAAGTATAACCAACAGAATACAAGAGATGGAAGAGAGAATTACAGGTTTTGAAGATACACTAGGAGAAGTAAATTCATCAACCAAAGAAAATATTAAGTCCAACAAATCCCTAACACAAAATATCCAATATGGTACACTGTGAAAAGACAAACCCTAAGAATGGTAGGCATAGAAGAAGAATAAACCCACCTCCAAGGACAGAAAACATATTCAACAAAATCATAGAAGAAAATGTTCCCAATCTAAAGAAAGACATGCCAATGAAGGTATAAAAAGCTTAGAGAATACCAAATATAGTGGACCACAAAAAAGTTCCCTCATCACATAATAATCAAGACAACAAACATATAGAATGAAGAAAGAATAAAAGAACAGCTAAGGAAATGGGTCAGGTAACATATAAAGGCAAATGTTACAGAATTACACCTGACTTCTCCATGGAAACTCTGAAAGCCAGAAGGTCCTGGATAGATATTCTACCACCTCTAACATACCACTAGACTACTATACCCAACAATGCTTTCAATCACTATAGATGGAGAAAACAAGATAATCCATGACAAAAGTATATTTAAACAACATATATCAACTAATACAGCCATACAGAAAATTCTGGAAGGAAAACCCTAACCAAGGAAGTTAACTACAACCAAAAAATATAGGTAATAGATAAGCCCACTTTATCAACAGCCAAAAGAAAATAGGGGTAGAAATCCACACACAATTCCATCATCAAAAAACATTTCAAAACAAACAAGAATGAGCAATTAATGGTCATTAGTATCACTCAATATTAATGGTCTTAACTTGCTCATAAAAAGACACAGGCTAACAGAATGGATTCACACTCAGAATCCATCCTTCTGCTGCATACAAGAAACACATCTCAACATCAAAGACAGACATTATCTCAGAGTAAAGTGTTGGGAAAAGATTTTCCAATCAAACGGACCCAAGAAACAAGCAGGTGTAGCAATACTAATGTCTAACAAATTGGATGATAAACTAAAATCAATCAAATGAGATGAAGGTGGTCATTTCATACTATCACAGGAGTAATTTACCAAGATGAAGTCTCTATTCTGAACATCTATGCCCCAAATATAAACACACCCATGCTTGTAAAAGAGACATTACTAAAACACAAATCACACATAAAATATCACACACTTATAGTGGGAGACTTCAACAACCCTCTCTCACCACTAGACAGGGCATCAACACACAAACTTTAATAAAGAAACAAACAAACTAATAGAAGTTATGACCCAATTGGTTTTAACAGACATCAACAGAGCATTCCATGCAAACACAAAAAAAATACACTTTCTTCTCTGTGCCACATGGGAACCTCTCAAAAATCAACCACATACTTGGGAACATAACAATCACCAACAGGTACAAAAAATGGAATAGCTCAAGTATCCTATCAAACTACCATGCTTTAAAGTTAGAATTCAACAACAACACAAATTGCAGAAACCATAGCAACTCACAGAAATGGAATAATGCACAATTGCCCCATTCCTGTGTCAAAGAAGAAATAAAAAAGAAACTAAAGACTTCCTAGATTTCAGTGAAACAGAAGACACAATAAACTTAAAATTATGGGACATTTTGAAAGCAGTGCTAAGAGGAAAGTTCATAGCACTAATTGCTCACATGAAGAAACTGGAGAATAGTCACACTAAAGAATTAAAGCTCTAGAACAAAAAGAAGCAAACTTACCCCGGAGGAGTAGACACCAGGAAATAATCAAATTGACGTCTAAAATCAATAAAGTAGAAACTAGGAAAACAATACAAAGAGTCAATGTAATGAAGAGTTGGTTCTTTGAGAAAAATCAACAAGATAGACAGACCTTTATCCAAACTTACCAAACAGCAGAGTGTGAACATACAAATGAACAAAATCAGAAATGAAAAGGGGGACACAACAACAGACACTGAGGAAATCCAGAGAAGCTTCATGTCATACTTTGAAAACCTGTACTCCACAAAATTTGAAAATTTACAGGAAGTGGACAATTTTCTGGATAGATATTACTTACCAAAGTTAAATCAAGAACAGATGAGCAATTTAAATACACCAATAACACCTAATGTAATAAAAGCAGTCATCAAAAGTCTCCCAAACATGTGGATGCCCAGAACCCATGA
Organism: Mesocricetus auratus; assembly: GCF_017639785.1. Taxonomy (NCBI): domain Eukaryota; kingdom Metazoa; phylum Chordata; class Mammalia; order Rodentia; family Cricetidae; genus Mesocricetus; species Mesocricetus auratus. The sequence goes on along the minus strand of NW_024433826.1, from coordinate 43,256 downwards.
AGAAGAGCCTGGCATGACGTCACACATGTATTCCTGCACCAATAAGTTGGAGATGGGAATCTTCGGGGTGCAGGGAGAGATCTTACTGACCACACCTGTTTGGGCATGGTCACAGGTGTGTAGGTCATGTGGGATTTAGGCTTGAGGGGAAGACAGGCTTGCTCTCTCTTGGGGTGCTGGTCAGGTCTCAGAGGAGAGCTGAGATTGGATGCTGGGAGCGCTAACCCTGGGTTAGTTTCTCATGTAAGTGATTTCTCCCCAACAAAATTAACCTTCGTCATCCCTGTCCCATGTATGCTAATTTTACTCCAACATCGGGGCTTGCTGTTCAGCCAGTCGAGAGCAACGGTGAGCTCCAGGATAATGAGGGACCCTGTCTCAAAACACAAGGTGGGTGCCTCCTGAAGAAGGGTAGCTGAGGCTGTGCTCCAACCTACACATATGCACACATGTGCATGCACATAGACCTGCACACACACAAAACCTCGAGCTGACTGTCCCTAGTTCTTTCTATTAAGTCTCCATGAAGCTTGGTGCTCAGAAGTTTGCTTAACAAATTGTGGGGTTTCCTTGTGGTTGGACCACAGCATCTCTGGATACTTGGATCTGAATGTGAAAATGGGGAACATAGGAGGCACCCTGCAATTTCCAGTGCACAGAACTACAAATAGCTTGCCGAGGCATCCAGCTGGTGAGGAAGTCAACCTGATTATCTGCGTTCTTTGAAATCAATGTGAATTAATGGCATATTTAGGGAACTCATGGGGTGAACCTAACCCTTCCAATATTTCCCCCTAAGAAACCACTCAAGCTTTCGGTAAGATTAATCCACAGCTGAAGCTGATGGGGGGAACATAAATGGGGTATTTATGTACCGTGTTCATGCTGAACTGCGCTAATCTATTTCAGCATATAAATTAATAACAAGAACAGACAGTGGGGCAGAAGCAATTCCCCATTCCTCTGAACTAAAGTAAGCTTCCAGCTTTGCAGTATTTTATATCTCAAAGTAGAAGTATGCTAAATTGTCATTTCTACAGTTTGTAGTGAGAAAGCACAACCAAAAAACAAATAATAAGCAAGAAGAAAGTTATCACAGATACCCAGCATTTGTCTTAAATATTATCACATTTCTTTCAACGAGTCTTTCACATAACACTAAAGGTCTAACTCTGATTAAATATAAAGACAAAAGATCCAAAAAAACAAAAAAGGAAAAAAAAAGTCTCCCAAACAAAAAAAGCCCAGGTCCAGAGGGCCTCAGTGCAGAATTCTACTAGAAACTCAAAGAACACTTTATACCAATTCTCCTCGAAGTATTCCACACAATAGAAGCAGAGGGATCACTGCCAAACTTCTTTTATGGGAGGTACCCTTGAACCAATTAGTACAGGAGACTGCTTACTGAACATAAAACACCGGTAGAAGACACTGAGATTGATAATTAATAAATGGGACCTCTTGAAACTGAGAAGATTCTTTAAGGCAAATGACACAGTCAATGAGACAAAAAGGCAGTCCACCGAATGGGAAGAGATGTTCACTAATCCCACATCTGACAGAGGTCTCCAAAATTTACAAAGAACTCAAGAAGCAATTATCCAAAACACCAAAGGATATAATTAAAAAGTGGGGTACAGAAATAAATAGAAAATTCTCAATAGAGGAGTCTAAAATGACCGAGAGACAAATGAAAGTGTTCAACATCCTTATCCAGTAGGGAAACACAAGTCAAAACAACTACGAGACACGATCTTACTCCTGTCAGAATGGCTAAAATCAAAAACTCCAATGAAACTTTATGCTAGAGAGGATGTGGAGAAAGGGGAACACTCTTCCACTGCTGGTGAGAATGCCAACTCATACGGCCACTTTGGAAATCATTATGGAGATTCCTCAGGAAAATGGAAATTAATCTACCACAAGACCCAGCAATTCCACTCTTAGGCATATATGCAAAAGATGCACATTCATACAACAAGGATGTCTGTTCCACTATGTTCATAGCACCATTATCTGTAATAGCCAGAACCTGGAAGCAACCTAGATGCCCCTCAACTAAACAGTGTATTAAGAAAATGTGGTACATTTACACAATGGAGTACTACTCAGCGGAAAAAAAATGGAATCTTGAAATTTGCAGGCAAATGAATGGCACTAGAAGAAACCATACTGAGTGAGATAACCCAGTCTCAAAAAGAGATACATGAGGCATTTTGGAGGCCTCTGTCAGATGTGGGATTAGAGAACATACAATACTCACTCATATATGGATTTTAGACATGGATCAGGGGACTGCCATTCTGCAATCCTACTGCCAGAGAGTCTGGGAAACAGGGAGGACCCTAGAAGAGATAGGCATAGTACCCCAGAGAAGAGGAATGGGAGAAGATCTTTTGAGAAGATTGGGAGCATGGGAGAGGAGAGAAGGAGCTGGGAAAAAGAGAGGGGAAGAGAAGTGGAGAGGAGATGGGGGAGCAGGAAGGCTGAGTCTGGGGAAGAATACAGGAGAGCAGGATGAGAGATACCATAATAGACAGAGTCATTATAGGTTTGAGGAGAGGTCTGGCACTAGTGAGATTTCCAGAGATCTACAAGGATGACACCCACTGGCAAACTAAGCAATAGCGAAGAGGCTACCCTTAATGTCCTTCTCTGATAATGAGTTTGATGACTATTTTATATGCAATCCTAGAGTCTTCACCCAGTGGCTGATGGAAGCAGAGGCAGACACCCACAGATAAACACTGAACTGAACTCCTGGAACCCAGTTGCAGTGAGGGAGAAATGGTGATGAAAGGTATCAAGACTGGGCCTGTGAAACCCACAAAGACAGCTGACCTGAACAAGTGGGAGCTCTTGGACCTCAGACTGATGGCTTAGAGACCAGCATGGGACTAATTCAGACCCCCTAAATTTGTGGGTCAGTGAGGAGGCCATATATGAGTGAGTACATACCATGTTTGTCTTTTTGCGACTGGGTTACCTCACTCAGGATGGTTTCTTCCAGTGGTATCCATTTACCTGCGAATTACAAGATTCCATTGTTTTTTTTCTGCTGAGTAATACTCCATTGTGTAAATGTACCACATTTTCTCTATCCACTCTTCAGTTGAGGGGCATCTAGGTTTCTTCCAGGTTCTGGCTATTACAAATAATGCTGCTATGAACATAGTGGAGCAGATGCCCTTGTTGTAGGAATACTTTTAAAGTTTTACATGGTGTACTGATTTGGCCTAACAGGACAGCAGGAGAAGGTTCATCCGGGTCTCCTAAAATTTCTGGGCTGGCGGTGTGACCCAAGCTCCTCCGCAGCTGGCCTCACCACTCAAGCACTGCCTGGTACTGTGAGACCATCCATTGTGCCCGCTCTGCCTCCTTTGCTCAGGGCAGGGGCTACGGGCACCGCCTTTCCTGCCGGCTGCTGAGGAAGTGGGGACTTGGCTCATTCCTTCCAAAAGTTGCAGCTCTCTGCTCCAGACCAAACCAGAGAGAATGAAAAGCTCTCTTTATGCCTGGAGAGCCTTCAGACAAGGAAATTTTCAAACCCACTTCTGATGAGCTACACAAAAAGGCTCTCTGTCAGCTCTGAAAAACCTGACCAGAAAATTGCTTCCAGCAGCTCAGATCTGAAGGAAGGGCATGGCCATGAAGGGAATATGTTCATGTTGACTGTCTCTCAATCCCCCATCTAAATTTCATGTTTTGGATATTTGGTCACATCTCAATCCACCAGGGACGAGTGCTGGGACATTTCACCAGGGGTTTCCTGAAGCTGGGGCTCATGGAGCCTAACTTAGGACAACCAACCTAAAGTGATGCACTCAGCTACAAGCCAAGTGGCAACCTGACGTAAACAAAAGTAGCTTGAGTACAGCAGAGCTCGGGAGGCTTGACTTCCTGCCTCAGTTGAACTTGCAGTTCCTCCAACTGCAGCAGAACTTTCCCCAGTCAATACTCCTGTGATGAACATTCACTCACCAAGTACCAAAGCACAGTCAATGCCAAGGCCACACCCTTCATCCACTTCTTCCTCTCAGGCTCTCTTCCATTGTAAGATATTCCTCCACGACAGTTAAGTGTGTACCCCAAAGAGACAAAATATTCATCCTTAGCAAAATGCAAATAACGGGAACAAAGTCCCTTTTGGTGGAATTGGAATTAAAATCACACCAGTTCCAAGAAATAGGACCAAACTAGCAGAGCTGATTCTGAACAAGAAAAGCGAGGTCCACACAACTATGCCTTCAATTCTAGTTACTGGGGTACCTTTCTTCATAATTAGGGTTCTCCTTACTCTTTAAGCTATCAGCACTTTTCCAGTAGATGTTTATGACAAATGCTATTCTTTTAAAATAATTTATTTATTTTTATTTTATGTGCATTGGTGTTTTGCCTGCATGCATGTCTGTGTGAGGGTGTCAGAAGCCCTGGAACTGGAGTTACAGACAGTTGTGAGCTGCCATGTGCTGGGAATTGAACCCAGGTCATCTGGGAGAGCAGCCATCTCTCTCTCTAGCCCCCAGAAGATATCATTCTAAGTGGTTTGCACGGCATGAGCACACTGACTTGATGAAGCCAGATTGGTAAACTGAAGCACTGAAGGTTTGGTAACTACCTCAGGCTCTCACAGCTGTCAAGAGGCAGAGCCTGCATTTGAACTCTAGAAGGCATGCTTTTAACCAACTGCTTGTGTGTAGTTCTCCAAAAGGTGCTGACCTCACTCATGGCCCCTGTGAGCAACCCCGGCCCCAACTCACAAAAGGATCTGGCAATTCCAAACCCCAATTGCAAAAGGAATATCATCTATTAAATTTTGTCTAAAGCTAACCTATTTCAAAGGTGAGTCAGTATGGAAAGGGAGATATAATTTCACATACTTAATGGCCCAATAACCTTGATACATGATCTACACTGAAGAAAAAATACTCCACTTAAAGTTTCCCACGAATTAATCACAGATAAGTCGGCTGCTTCATCAGTCTTATGTGTCATAGCTGCCAGCAACTTCAGCTAGAGTGTGAAATCCATGCCGTGGCATTTTCTTTTGGTGTGAGCCCTAAATTGTGTAACTGTAGACTGACTGAAACAGTCTCTCCATGCATGCACTTTGTCTCTTTATGTGACATCGCTCAAGAAGGAGGGGATGAGAACGCCAGGTTCCAAAAGCCACTCAGTGCAAGGAGCATCACGCAAACACATGCCCAGACTTCTTATAGACGCCCTCCGCCCCTTTGTCTCACTGCTCACCCCCAATGTGAGACTTTTATGAAGAAGGAACAGTTCTCACGTGGATAAGAGCACTTCTCTCGTCTTTGTGTAGACAGATTAACTTAAACAGATCCCAACTGCTGACATCTAAATGGATGTGATCCACCTGCACTGTGAGCTTGATGCCATTTGTTTTTACCCTGTTTTTAGAGTGTGCGTGTGCTGGTGGGGGATGTGTGTCTGGCAGTGCACGCAGGCACAAGTGTGTACAGCACAAGTGTAGAGGTCAGAGAACAACCAAGGGCGTTAGTCCTTGCCTTCCACCTTTCTTTGAAACAGTTTCTTTGTTGGCTGGTGAACATATAGGCATTCTCTTGCCTCCATCTCACATCTCCTTGCAGAAACCTTGGGATTGGAGACACCTGAAACACCTTTCACCTGTTACATGGGCTCTGGGAATTTCAATTCAGGTCTTCACACTTATAGGGCAAGTACACTCATCTCCCCAGCCCTAGAGGGGGCCTTACTTGTTCTCCATTTGTAAGAAGCAGTCAGGGAGCATAGAACATCAGGGATCATGCAATAGTGCAGTTCGTGGAAAATGAGTGTCATTTTTGTGTGTTTTGTTTTTTTGTTTTTTGTGACAGGGTTTCACTGTATCGTTTTGGAGGCTGTCCTGGAACTAGCTCTGTAGACCAGGCTGGCTTGGAACTTTGTTTTTTTTTTTGAGACAGGGTTTCTCTGTATAGCCTTGATATCCTGGAACTCACTTTGTAGACCAGCCTGGCCTCAAACTCAGAGATCCACCTGTCTCTGATTTACAAACACTGACATTAAAGGTATGTACCACAATTGCCCTGCAGGAACTCATTTTCTATTATTTATACTTCATTATCAAACATTTCTTCCCAGAGCAAATCTTTGGAGATATCCTTGAAAACCATTACACATTTTTATTGATTTTTCTTTCTTTTTAAAACTTTTTAAACCTTTGTTTTTATTTTATGTGTATGTGTGTGAGTGTTTTCCCGCATGTGCACCGTGGGTGTGCCGTACCCTTGGAGGTCAGAAGAGGTTGTCTGGTCCCCTGGACTGCAGTGATAGGAGTTGTAGGCCACTCTCTGGGCTCCGGGATCCTAACTCAGGTCCTCTGGAGAACAACCAGTGTTCTTAATTACACAACCATCTCTCCAGCCGCCTTCTTCCTTTTCTTAAGAGAGGGTTGTCACTTCTTGGCCTTGAATGTAACCAAGGCTAGCCTGGGAACTCCTGATCCCTCTGCTCCAACTCAGAAATGCTGGGGTACAGGTTTGTGCCACTACCACCCAGCCCAGACAATGATTTAGTTTCTATCAGAAAGGGGTGTCTCTTTTCTAAACATCAGACCTCTTCTGTAGTCCCTGATCTCTGGATCTCTCTCATCTGCCCAGCTCATCTCGCAGTCAATCCCTGCAAGCAACGTTGTTTGTTCTTTCTAAGACACACACAGCTTTTAGCCCATCATCTGCATCTCAAAATCCTTCAGCCACTGTCCACTCTCTTCAAGATAAAGCCTGCCCCAAATGGCATGATCTGTTTTTGAAGCCATCCTGTCTTTGTGGTTCTGCACAAACTGCCCATTCTCAGCAAACTCGGGTGATTGTTCTTAATGCCCTAAACACAGGCTGTGCTTGCCAGCCTCCCTATCTCTGCCTGTGGACTTTTCCCTTCCAAAATGCCACCTCTCTTGCCTGTGCCAACCCAACTCTGATTCACAGGGCAGAGCCCAGCCTGGAGGCCTCCATACAACCATAGCCAACTGAAATCTGCCTCTTACAGCCATCTTTATCAGTCGCTGCTGTTTAAGGTTCCTTTTCCCACACACATGTCTCCTACCCTCCCATTCAGTTTACAAATTTTGCTAGAGCAGGAAACATTTTTTGCAGCAAAACTACTTCCTGTCAAATTTTATTCCTCCAACACATAAAGATAGAAGGCTTAGGTGTCTGACTAGCTCACATTCCCACCCCAGCTGTCCTGGAGACCTTCTTACCACACTTGGCATGATCTTGTAAGAGTATTCTAAAATTCCACAAGCTAATGGAACATATGTATAGGGATAGCCTCATATCTATGTTCATGGTTAAAGTCAAATATAACTTGCTGGATCTTTAGTAATTGGAACAGAAGAACATTCTGTTGTAACAAAGATTGTTTCTTTATTCTTATTTTTAAAAAAACCTACTCGAATTCTGACAGGTGAGATGGTGGCTCAGAGTGGCTGGGTTTGATCATCCAGATGAATAGTGAAAGCTGTTGTCCTCTGATTCTGGATGTGACTATAACATTCACAAACACACACACACACACACACACACACACACACACACACACGATTTTTTTAAAGCATGCAGATTTGACTAGTTGTTGAAACAAAGGGGATTAAACAAAATGGGAGGAAAAAAAGAGAATAATGGGGAGAAAATATATCAAAATATAATGTATGAAAACATTATAATGAATCCCAATATGTATAACTGATATGTACTAAAAATATTTTTTAAATTGTCCAAATCTACACAAACATTAAATAAAAAAAGAGAGAGCAAGGTTCTAAATGGAACATTCCATACCACAAACACTTAATTATTTTAAAGTTGTGAGTCAAGCTAAAAAAACTATCAAATAATGTTCCAATTTCTTTTTATGTTTTTTCCTTCTTTTTATAATTTTCTTTTTTTGTCCTTTTTTATTTTCCAGTTTAAATTTAGATAAGAAACAAGGTTGCTTCACAAGTCAGTTCCAGGTCCCTCTCCCATTCCCTCCCCTCCTCCCGTGCCCTCCCCTCAACCCCCCCCGTTATCCCCTCATTTCCCCAGGGAGGGTGAGTCCCTCCATGGGGGTTGCATAGTCTGTCATTTCATATAGGGCAGGGCCTAGACCCTTCCCCAAGAGTTCAGGGTGAGAGTGCACCTCACATTGTTCTATGGGAGTCCAAAGTCCGTGTGTACACTTGGGATGGGTACTGATCTGCTGCCCAAGGCTCAATAGATTCATTTAAATAGCTTATTTTATATGTGAATCCCAGTTCACTCTGCCTCCCCTCCTCCCGCACATCCCCACCATTCCCCCCAGCCTCCCACCCTATTGCCATTTCCTTTCACATAGGGGATACCTAGAATCTGTCATTTCACTCAGGGCAGGGTTCAGGCACTTCCCTAAGAGTCCAGGCTGAGAGAGCATCCCTCTTTGTGTTATGCACACAGGATGTCTGTTTGTATGACAAGGATAAACACTGATCCACTGCTCAGGGACCCATAGGTTGCCCAGGCCTCCTCACTGACACTCACATTCAGAAGTTCTGGTTCAGTCTCATGCTGGCCTCACAGCTGTTTGTCTGGAGTCTAAGAACTCTCCCCTGTTCAGATCAGCTGTCTCTGCTGGTTTTGCCAGCCCATTCTTTGCCATTTTGCTCATCACTCCTCTCTCTCTGTCACTGGGTTCCTTGGGTTCAGTTCAGTGTTTAACTGTGGGTGTTTGCCTCTGCTTCCATCAGGCACTGGATGAAGGCTTCAGGATGGTTATAGACATCAAGTTCATTATCAGGAATGGGCATTTGAGGTGGTCTCTCCACTATTGCTTAGCTTTCTAATTGTTGTCATCCCTTTAGATCTCTAGAGGTCACACTGGTGCCTGAACTTTCTTCTAACCTATGATTCCCTCTTCCCCATATTCTACCCCACACTCAAACTTCCTGTTCCCCCATGACCTACTCTCACTTCCTCTTCTCCCCCTTTCTTCTTCCAGCTCCCACTCCCCCCCACCCACCCCTCGCCATGTTCCCCATCTGTTCAGAGGATCTTGCCTTATTTCTCTTATCTGGGGTACTATGCATATATTTTAGGTTCTTTCCTGTTACCCAGACCCTCTGTCAGTGGAAGTTCAGACTGGCACTATCCTGATCCATGTCTAAAATCCATATATGAGTGAGTACATACCATGTTTCTCTTTTTGTGGTGGGGATACCTCACTCTGCATGGTTTCCTTCAGTGCCATCAATTTACCTGCCAATTTCAAGATTCCATTGTTTTTTTCTGCTGAGTAATACTCCATTGTGTAAATGTACCACATTTTCTCTATCCACTCTTCAGTTGAGGGGTATCTAGGTTGCTTCCAGGTTCTGGCTATTACAAATAATGCTGCTATGAACATAGTGGAGCAGACATCCTTGTTGTATGAATTTGCATCTTTTGGATGTATGCTTAAGAGTGGAATTGCTGGGTCTTTTGGTAGATTGATACCCGTTTTCCTGAGGAGTTTCCATACTGATTTCCAAAGTGGCTGTACGAATTGGAATTCCCACCAGCAGTTAATTTGTGTTCCCCTCTCTCCACATCCTCTCCAGCATGAATTGTCTTCGGTGTTTTTGATTTTACCTATTCTGACAGGAGTAAGATGGTATCTCAAAGTTGTTTTAATTTGCATTTCCCTGATGGGTAAGGATGTTGAGCACTTTCTTAAGTGTCTCTTGGCCATTTTAGTCTACTCTACTGAGAATTCTCTATTTACTTCTGTACCCCACCTTTTAATTGGATCCTTTGGTGTTTTGGAGACTTGCTTCGTGAGTTCTTTGTAAATTTTGGAGAATAGCCCTCTGTCAGATGTAGGGTTAGTGAATATCTTTTCCCATTCTGTGGCCTGCCTTTTTGTCTTTTTGACTGCATCCTTTGCCTTACAGAAGCTTATTAGTTTCAGAAGGTCCCATTTGTTAATTGTCGATCTCAGTGCCTGTTCCACTGGTGTTATGTTTAGGAAATGGTTTCCTGTACCAACTCGTTGAAGAGTATCTCCCACTTTCTCTTCTAAAAGTTTCAGTGTGGCTGGATTTATGTTGAGATCTTTGATCCATTTGGACTTAAGTTTTGTACAAGGCGATAAACATGGATCTATCTGCAGTCTTATGCAGACCAATACCCAGTTATGACAGCACCATTTGTTGAAGATGCTTTCTTTTTTCCAATGTAGAGTTTTAGGTTCTTTGTCAAAAATCAAGTATTCATAGGTGTGTGGGTTAAAATTAGGGCTTTCGATTCGGTTCCATTGGTCTACCTGCCTATTTTTGTGCCAATACCAAGCTGTTTTCAGGACTATAGCTCTATAATAGAGCTTGAAGTCAGGTATGGTGATGCCTCCTGAAGTTCCTTTATTGTATAGGGTTGTTTGGGCTATCCTGGTCCTTTTGTTTTTCCATATAAAGTTGATTAATGTTCTTTCCAGGTCCTTGAAGAATTGTGATGGAATTTTCATAGGGATTGCATTGAATCTGTAGACTGCTTTTGGCAAGATTGCCATTTTTATTATGTTGATCCTACCAATCCAAGAGCATGGGAGATCTTTCCATTTTCTGGTATCTTCTTTGATTTCTTTCTTTAAGGACACAACGTTCTTGATATACAGGTCTTTCACTTCCTTGGTTAACATTATCCCCAGATATTTGATGCTGTTTTTGGCTATTGTAAAGGGTGATGGTTCTCTGATTTCTTTCTCAGTCACTTCATCATCTGTATATAATAGGGCCACTGATTTTTTTGAGTTTACCTTGTGTCCTGCCACATTGCTGAAGGTGTTTATCAACTCTAGGAGTAACCTTGCGGAGTTTTTCGGGTCACTTTTGTAAACTATCATATCATCTGCGAATAGTGAAAGTTTGACTTCTTCTTTTCCTATTTGTATCCCCTTTATCTCCTTTTGTTGTCTTATTGCTGTAGCTAGAACTTCAAGTACAATATTGAAGAGATATGGAGAGAGTGGACAGCCTTGTCTTGTTCCTGATTTTAGAGGAATTGCTTTGAGTTTCTCTCCATTTAGTTTGATGTTAGCTGTTGGTTTACTGTATATTGCTTTTATTATATTCAGGTACGTTCCTGTTATCCCTGATCTCTCTAGGACCTTTATCATGAAGGGGTGCTGGATTTTGTCAAAGGCTTTTTCAGCATCTAGTGAGATGATCATGTGGTTTTTCTTTCGCAGTTTGTTAATATGATGGATTACATTGATAGTTTTTCTAATGTTGAACCATCCCTGCATTCCTGGGATGAAGCCTACTTGATCATGGTGGATGATTTTTCTGATGTGTACTTGAATCCGGTTTGTGAGTATTTTTGCATCGATGTTCATGAGGGAAATTGGTCTATAGTTCTCTTTCTTAGTTGTGTCTTTGTGTGGCTTGGGTATCAAGGTAATTGTAGCCTCGTAGAAAGAGTTTGGCAGTGAGCCTCCTGCTTCTATTGTGTGAAATACTTTGAGGAGTATTGGAATTAGCTCTTCTTTGAATTCTGGTAGAATTCTGCACTGAAGCCATCTAGGCCTGGGCTTTTTTTTGTTTGGGAGACTTTTAATAACTGCTTCTATTTCATTAGGGGTTATAGGTCTGTTTATATTGTTTATCTGTTCTTGATTTAGTTTCGGCAAGTGATATCTATCCAGGAAATTGTCCATTTCCTTTAAATTTTCAAATTTTGTGGAGTACAGATTTTCAAAGTATGCCCTGATGATTCTCTGGATGTCCTCAGAGTCAATTGTTATGTCCCCTTTTTCATCCCTGATTTTGGTAATTAGCATGCTGTCTCTCTGACTTTTGGTTAGTTTGGACAGAGGTTTATCTATCTTGTTGATTTTCTCAAAGAATCGACTCTTTGTTTCATTGATTCTTCTCAGTGTTTTCCTGGTTACTACTTGATTGATTTCAGCCCTCAATTTGATTATTTCCTGGCGTCTGCTCCCCCTGGGGGAGTTTGCTTCTTTTTGTTCTAGAACATTCAGCTGTGCTATTAATTCTCTAGTATGACTGTTCTCTAGTTTTTTCATGTAGGCACTTAGTGCTATGAACTTCCCCATAGCACTGCTTTCAAAGTGTCCCATAGGTTTGGGTATGTTGTGTCTTTATTCTCGTTGAAATCGAGGAAGTCTTTAATTTCTTTTTTTATTTCTTCTTTGACCCAGGGATGTTGCAGTTGAGCATTATTCAATTTCCATGAGTTTGTAGGTTTTCTGCAATTTGTGTTGTTGTTGAATTCTAATTTTAAAGCATGGTGGTCAGATAAGATGCATGGAGTTATTCCAATTTTTTTGTAGCTGCTGAGGTTTGATATGTTGCCAAGTATGTGGTCAATTTTAGAGAAGGTTCCATGTGGTGCCGAGAACAAGGTATATCCTTTTGTATTTGGGTGGAATGTTCTATAGATGTCTGTTAAACCCAGTTGGGTCATACCTTCTATTAGTTCTTTTGTTTCTTTGTTAAGTTTCTGTCTGGAGGTCCTGTCTAGCATTGAGAGCGGAGTGTTGAAGTCTCCTACTATTAGTGTGTGAGATTTTATGTGCATTTTGAGCTTTAGTAATGTTTCTTTCACGAATGTAGGTGCTTTTGTATTTGGGGCGTAGATGTTTAAAATTGAGACTTCGTCTTGATGTATTTTTCCTTTGATGAATATGAAATGTCCTTCTTCAACTCTTTTGATTGATTTTAATTTGAGGTCTAGTTTGTTAGATATTAGGATTGCTACACCCGATTGTTTATTGGGACCATTTGATTGGAAGATCTTTTCCCAACCCTTTACTCTGAGATAATGTCTGTGTTTGATGTTGAGATGTGTTTCTTGTATGCAGCAGAAGGTAGGGTTCTGTCTTCATATCCATTCTGCTAGTCTGTGTCTTTTTATAGGCAAGTTGAGGCCGTTGATATTGAGGGATATTAATGACCATTGATTGATGATCCTTGTTTGTGCTTGATTTATTGTTAGTGAAGTTATTTTGTGTACTTACTCCTCCATTTTTCTTTTGGTGTTTTGTAAAGTGGGATTATATATTGCCTGTGTCTTTGTGAGTGTAGTTATCTTCCTTGGATCTAGGTTTTCCTTCTAGCACTTTCTGTAGTGCTGGATTCATGGATACGTATTGTTTAAATATGGCTTTGTCATGGAATATTTTGTTTTCTCCATCTATGGTAATTGAAATCTTTGCTGGATATAGTATTCTGGGCTGGCATCCTTGTTCCCTTAGCGTTTGTAGGACATCTGTCCAGGATCTTCTGGCTTTCATCGTTTCCATTGAGAAGTCAGGTGTAATTCGGATAGGTCTGCCTTTGTATGTTACTTGGCCTTTTTCTTTAGCTGCTCTTAATATTTTCTCTTTACTCTGTAGGTTTGATGTTTTGATTATTATCTGGCGAGGTGACTTCTTTTTCTGGTCGAGCCTATTTGCTGTTCTGTAAGATTCTTGTATTTTCATAGGCATATCCTTCTTTAGGTTAGGGAAGTTTTCTTCTATGATTTTGTTGAATATGTTTTCTGTACCTTTGAGTTGTATTTCTTTGCCTTCTTCTATACCTATTATTCTCAGGTTTGGCTTCTTAACGGTGTCCCATATTTCCTGGATATTTTGTGTTAAGGATTTGTTGGTTTTACGATTTTCTTTGCTTGATGACTCTATATCCTCTAATGAGTCTTCAACACCTGAGATTCTCTCTTCTATCTCTTGTATTCTATTGGTGAAACTTGCATCTGTAGTTCCTGATTGTTTACCCAGCTTTTCTATTTCCAGCATCCCTTCATTCTGTGTTTTCTTTATCGTTTCTATTTCAGCTTTCATCCTTCAACTGTTTGAGTTGTTTCCTTAATTTTTTTGGTTGTTTTTTCTTGGTGCTCTTTAGATTCTTTGAGAGATTTGTTTATTTCTTGAATTTTTCCCCCATTTCATGGATTTTTTGTTTGTTTTTTCTTCTATTTCTTTATGGGATTTCCTTGTTTCTTCTTTGAGGGTCTCCATCATCTTCATAAAATAATTTTTAAGGTCTATCTCCTCTTCTTCGTCTATGTAGTGCTTTTCGGGTCTTGCTGGTGTTGGATCCCTAGATTCTGGTGGGGTCATGTTGGTGTTTCTATTGCTGAGTGAGCTCTTATTCTGTCTTCTTCCTATCTCTTCTTCCAGTGGGTGCTGGTGGGTTCTTTCCATCTCCACTGGTCTCCTTCCTTCCTGCAGCTGAAGCTGGGGATGCTGACATGGAGTTTGGGGCCTGGAAGGGCTGATGTCTTTCCTGAAGCTGGACTCGCTAGGGTTGGGGTCTCGGAATTGCTGACATCTTTGCTGTGTGGGCGGGTCTCCTGAAGCTGTACTCACTGGGGTTGGGGTCTTGGAAGGGCTGATATCTTTCCTGTGTGGGCAGGTCTTCTGGATGCCAGGAGCGGCCCCGGAATATCAAGGGGATGTGTGTTGGGCGGGCAGTCCCCGCTGGAGACACAATCTCACCTGAAGCTGGACTCGCTGGGGTTGGGGTCTTGGAAGGGCTGATATCTTTCCTGTGTCCAGAAAGAGTTCTTTTACATATTGAAACTGCTGAATTTATACCAGGTGGAATGGAATTGACTTTTTTATTTATTCAGTTATAAGACATAATCAGAAACAGAAATCATCCTGTATATACTTATATATAAATCACATCTGATCCCATAGAGGCCTGCCAGGCCCTCTAGAACAAAGTAATTATAAAATTGGTCAACTATTAATAGCAAATGTGGTAAAGGCCTCAGAATTTAATAAAAAAACCACCATGTCAATAGCAAACTTTTGAAAAAAAACTTTTCCATCACTTGGCAACAAGCCAAGGAAATTATAAGAAAGTGTCCTACTTGTTCTTTATACAACTAAACTCCATTGCCTGCAGGAAGTAACCCAAAGGGTACTCAAATGAATGAAATCTGGTAGATAGATGTGTTCCATTTTGTAGAATTTGGAAAATTAAAATATTTGCAACACACCATTGACCTATACTCAGGTTTTCAACAGGCAACTTCTTTGAGTTCGGAAAAGGCTCATTTGGTAATTATGCATTTGCTAGAAGTTAGGACCATCATGAGTATACCTGCACAAATAAAGACAGACAATGCTCCAGCATATATCTCTAACAAAATGCTCTAGCATATGTCTCTAAGAAAATAAGAGGGTTAGGTTTTTTTTGCTTTTTATTATATAAAGCATATTACAGGTATGCCACCCGACCCTACAGGGCAGACAGTTAGAGAAAGATCAAATCAAATGCTAAAGGACATGCTACATGAACAGAAAGACATACTAAATTTGCATAGTGCTTAATTAACTTTGAATTTTCTGAACACAAAGGAGAAAAGAACAACACCTGCAAAATTACATTGGATAATAGAAAAAAAACTACAGAATTAAACCAACTTCAAATACTTCAAAGATGTATTGACCTCCAAATGGAAGCTAGGACATGGGTTACATTGGGGAAGAGGTTTTGCTTTTGTTTCCATAGGTGAAGAAAAAAATATGGATACCATCAAAAGTGATTAAAGTTTCAATTTTTGAATAAGGCATCTCTAATTATAAGAGATAATATTTCATCTAGCAGTATGGTTGTTTAATCTAAACTAACTGATAAAACTAGCAAACATTTTATATTTGATCAGATATAACTTGCCAAGGAGTACTTGCCCAAAATTTACAGTTGTGGAAGCATTTTATTTTTTTGTCTTTTCAGGGCAATCAAGTTATCCAGCAAAGGAATCTGGATATCACTAGATAAATGAAGAAAAAGGAAAAATCATCTAGAGAAAATTATCCCAAGAAAAACCATAAACTGGCCTATATACATTTCACATTTACAAGAGGGTAAAATTTCCTATATCTTCCCAAATATTTATTTCTTATTTCTATACAGAAATATAATATGAATCTTCTTTTTGTAGTCTCAGTCCAATTAAGGATGAAAAGCTGGCTTTTAGAGTTGGAGTATGGCTCTCTCCTTCTCTAAACCCAAGCATGCTTGTTAAAGTAAAATGTAAAATCTCTGTCTCATGTCAGAAGAGCCATCTGATATGGAACAGAAGGAAAACAAATATTGAGGACTATTGTGTTCCTGCTAATCTCATATAGAGAACTAACCAATTCTAGAAAAGGGGGTTTGTCTACCTTCATGTACATGAATTCTGGTTTGAGTATTTATCAGTTTTCTACAGTAAACCCTGACCATGCCTAATAGTGACCTTTGAAGTCTCCAAAAGGATTATGGGGTTCCACAATGACAATTTTATCAAAACAATCACAACACAACAACTAATGGTCAGCTTTGGATTACAAACTACTCATAAAGATTTTGAGGTGACTTCCTGAGATGATCCAGCCTCACAAACACTGCTTGAACCATTTTAAGGTGGCAAGCTGAGGTGATCTAGCCTCACAGACTACCTTAGTCTGTGAAACAAGCCCTGTACTTGCCCATTATGCAGAGAGTGACAATTATGGAGCCTGACAATTAACCAAAATTTTCCTTTCAGGATCCCCTAAAGATGTCTTCATTCCCAGACAGGAGGAAATAACTTTATTAACACAACACTCACAGTTTTGGACATTCATCAGGTTATGGATATTTGTCATTGTTTAAGTGGATTGTATACCCCAATGTTGCAGAGCAATCTTGAATGACTGTCCAAGCAGACAGCTGTTTTTGTCATTTCTCACATTTTTTGGAAGTCACTTGCTCGTACTTCCTTTTTACTCAGTTAATATTATTTCCCTCTTTGGTTTCTAACAGAGTTGAGGACTAGATGGCATAGTTATAGTTTTCCTTGTTTACTAGACTCAGTAAAAAAACTCACTAAGGATGTGTTAAGTTTACTAGGCTTGAATGATATTAAAAGATAATTCAATAATGCAATTAGAATAGAAAGCAAATTATGTTCAAGACTTGGGATTCATTAGGAAATAATAGATAAGAAAGCATTTTTTCTGATTTTGTCAAATATTAGCAGACTAGACATCACTGATGTACTTATTGCCTGTATGTATTTTATATAGTTATTATACTTATTGTATATAGTTTTTCTTATATTAGTTATAACTATTTTTTAAATTTTAGACAAAAGGGGATGTGTGGTGGCATCTTGTTTGTACAAATAAAGCCTGTCTGAAGGTCAGAGAATGGAGCTTGCCACTAGCTAACCATTGAAGTCTGAAGGTATGTACAGACAGACAGGAAGTGAGATGGCTGGGCAGAAACAGGATATAAGCAGGGAGAAACAGGAGCTCTCTTTTCTGCTGAGACATTAAGGAGGTAAGGTGTGGCTTGCTCCTTCTATCTGATCTCTCAGCATTTTCCTTTATATCTGACTCAGGGTTTTTATTATTTAGACCAATTAAGAATTTAGTTTACATTTGTATATTCTGTGTATCAGTCCTCTTTCAGAAGCCAACACACATAAAAGGAGTAGATGGCAACAAATAATCGAACTCATGGCTGAAATCAATAAAATAGGAACAAAGACAATACAAAGAATCAAGGAAACAAATAGTTGTTTTTTGACAAAATCAATAAATCTGTATCCAAACTAACTCAAAGGAGAGAGAGAGAGACTATCCAAATTAACAACATCAGAAATGAAAATGGAGACATAACAACAGACTCTGAGGAACTTCAGAGAATAATTAGGTCATACATTTAAAAACTTGTACCACACAAATTGGAAAATCCAAATTAAATGGATAAATTTCTTGATAGATTCCACTTACCTAAGTTAAATTCAGATCAGATCAACAATTTAAATGAACTGATAACCAGTATTGAAATAAAAGCAGTCATTAAAATTCTCCCAACAAAAGATGTTCAACACCAGATGGTTTTAATGCATAATTTTACCAGACATTCAAAGAAGAGCTAATACTTATACTCTTCAAATTATTCCTCAAAATAGAAACAGAAAGAACATTGCTAAATTCTTTCTACCAGGACACAGTCAACCTGGTATCCAAACCACACAAAGACCCAACAAAGAAAGAGAATTACAGTCCAATTTCACTTATGAATATATGAAATATAAGTGAATATAATGCTCAATAAATTATTGACAAACCAAATCCAACAACTCATCAAAAGGATCATCTACCAATAACAAGTAGGATTCATCCCAGATATGCAAGGATGGTTCAACATATGAAAATCAGTCAATGTAATCCACCATATAAACAAACTGAAAGAAAAAACCCATGATTATCTTCTTACATGCTGAAAAAGCCTTTGATAAAACCCAACACTCTTTCATGATAAAAGTCTTGGAGAGATCAGGGATATGTGGGATATACATAAACCTAAGGAAAGCAATATACACCAAGCTGATTTCCAACATCAAATCAAATGGAGAGAAATTGAAAACAATTCCACTATACTCAGGAACAAGACAAGATTGTCCACTCTCTCCATACCTATTCATTATAGTACTTGAAGTTCCATCCAGAGCAATAAGACAACTAAAGGAAATTAAAATGATACAAATTGGAAAGGAAGAAGTAAAAGTATCATTATTAATAGATGATGTGATAGTATAAATAAGTGACCCCAAGAAACCTACCAGGGAACTCTTACAGCTGACAAACACCTTTAGTCAAGTGGCTGGATACAAGATTAACTCAAAAATATCAGTAACCCTCCTGTGTACAAATGCTAAACAGGCTGAGAAAGAAATCAGAGAATCAGCACCATTTACAATAGCCTCAAATATAAATATCTTTGGGTAACTCTAACCAAGAAAGTTAAAGATCTGTATGAAAAGAACTTGAAGTCTTTGAAGAAATTGAAGAAGATATCAGGAATAGAAAGATTTCCCAATCTCATGAAACAGTAGGATTAACATAGAAAAAAAACAGTCATCCTACCAAAAGAATTGCAATCCCCATTAAAATACTAACACAAATTATTTATAGATCATGAAATACCAATTCTCAAGTTGATATGGCAAAACAAAAAATTAGGATGGCTAAAGAAATCCTGTACAATAAAAATTCTTCTGGAGGTATCACCATGCCTGATTTTAAGCTCAACTACAGAACTATAGTAATGAAAACCACATGATATTGTCACAAAAACAAAATGACAGGGGGATCAGTAGAATTGACTCAAAGAGGAGGGGGAAGAGAAAGAGCTAGCAATCTTTAAAGTTCAGTTCTTTCCATGGTTCTTCATTAAAGCATATGTGATCCTGGAGGACAACTCAATGAATAAGAACATTGGCTTCTCTTCCAGAGGACACAGCTTCAATGCCAATAGCCATCTGTAACTCCAGATTCAGAAAATCTGACACCCACTACTGGCTTCCTCTATTCCCACTATGTGACCCACAGACAGACATGCAGAGTAAACACTGATTGATTTAATTCAAGTAATGATTTTAATATTCATGGATACATACTGATATGAAATTATATTTTAGGTGGGAACATTACTTGGGTTCTGTATTTGGAGATTTCAATAAACATGGTAAACATGATTTTATTGCAGATTGAAATGAAATACCTTTCTGTACTTGTTAGGAAACACTACTGTGTAGTCAACAAAAGGCTCTACAAAGCATTTATGGGCTGACAGGAAACCAGATGAAGCTTTGACCTTGTGCTTCTGCTCAAGAATATGGCATCAACACTAGACGTTAAGAGATCACACGTGCGGAGGACCATGGCCCCTCATCCTTTGCTTCTAACCCCCTTATTATTGTTTGTTATCCTTGTGGTTTAAGTGAAACTTCTTACAGTGGAACCACACTACTTGCTTTGTATTTTACTTACATACAGAAAAATAGAACTTGTTGGGATCATATGGATGACAATAACTATCTCATTCACTGCCATCCAAACAAGCCAAGATCTCAGGACTCTGGTGTTCACAAAAGCCCAGGACAGTCCTGCCTCTTCCTACAGAAGTCCTTCCTCATGTTTGAGAACATGGCTGTGACCACCTTTCTGTCAGTTCGATTCTGTGTATCTTTACCTCGTAGGAAACTATGAACACTGAGCAAAGCCCAGCAAACAACACTAACATGTGCTGGTTCCAGAAGGAAAAGTCTCCTGCCCAACACCTCAAGTCCTGATAAAACTGTCTATAAAACAATTGATTTTGAGCATTTTCTTAAGTGTCTCTCAGCCATTTTAGTCTCCTCTATTGAGAATTCTCTATTTAATTCTGTAGCCCACTTTTTAACTGGATCCTTTGGTGCTTTGGAGACTTGCTTCTTGAGCTCTTTGTAGATTTTGGAGATCAGCCCTCTGTCAGATGTGGGATTAGTGAATATCTTTTCCCATTCTGTGGGCTGTCTTTTTGTCTTGTTGACTGTGTTCCTTGCCTTGCAGAATCTTCTCAGCTTCAGGAGGTCCCATTTATTAATTGTCGATATCAGTGTCTGTGCTACTGGTGTTATGCTCAGAAAGCCATCTCCTGTACCAATTTGTTCAAGGGTTCCTCCCACTTTCTCTTCTAACAGGTTCAGTGTGACTGGATTTATGTTGAGGTCTTTAATACATTTGGACTTAAGTTGTGTGTATGGTGATAGGCATGGATCTATCTGCAGTCTTCTACATGCCAGTATTCAGTTATGCCAGCACCATTTGTTGAAGATGCTTTCTTTTTTCCATTGTATAATTTTAGATTCTTTGTCAAAAACCAAGTGTTCATAGGTGTGTGGCCAATGTCAGGGATTTCTATTCGATTCCATTGGTCTAAGTGTCTATTTTAGTGCCAATACCAAACTGTTTTCAGGACTATAGCTCTATAATAGAGCTAGAAGTCAAGGGATGGTGATGCCTCTGGACATTGCCTTTTTGAACAGGGTGGTTTTGGCTATCCTAGGTCTTTTGTTTTTCCATATACAGTTTAGAATTGTTCTTCCAAGATATGTGAAGAATTGTGCTGGGATTTCAATGGGGCTAGCATTGAATATGTAGATTGCTTTTAGCAAGACTGCCATTTTTATTATGTTGATCATACCTATCTAAGAGCATGGGAGATCTCTCCATTTTCTGATGTCTTCTTTAATTTCTTTCTTTAAAGACTAAAAGTTCTTGCAATACAGGTTTTAACTTCTTTGGTTAGGGTTACTCCAAGATATTTTATGTTGTTTGTGGATATTCTAAAAGGTAATGTTTCTCTGATTTCTTGCTCAGCCCTTTTATTGTCTGTGTATAGTAGGGCTACTGATTTCCTTGAGTTGACCTTGTATCCTGCCACTTTGCTGAAGGTATTTTTCAGCTGTAGGAGTTCCCTGGTAGAGTTTTTGGTAAACTTATGTAAACTATCATATCATCTGCAAATAGTAAAAGTTTGACCACTCCCTTTCCAATTTGTATTCCACTGATCTCCTTTTGTTGTCTTATTGCTCTGGTAAGAATTTCAAGTGCAATATTGAAGAGGTATGGAGAGAGTGGGCAGCCTTGTCTTGTTCCTGATTTTAGAGGAATTGCTTTCAGTTTCTTTCCATTTAGTTTGATGTTGGCTGTTGGTTTGCTGTATATAGTTTTTATTATGTTTAGGTATGTTCCTGTTATCCCTGATCTCTCCAAGACCTTTAATATAAAGGAGTGTTGGAACTTGTCACAGTATTTTTCAGCATCTAGTGAGATGATCATGTGATTTTTGTTTCTCAACTTGTTTATATGGTGGATTACATTGATGGATTTTCATATGCTGAACCATCCCTGCCTCCCTGGGATGAAACCTACTTGATCATGGTGAATGAGTTTTCTGATGTGCTCTTGGAACAGATTTGCCAGTATTTTATTGAGTATTTTTGCATCAATGTTCATGAGGGATATTAGTCTGAAGTTCTCTTCTTAGTTGATTCTTAGTGTGGCTTGGATATCAAGGTTATTGAAGCTTTATAAAAAGAGTTTGGCAAAGACCCTTCTGCTTCCATTGCATGGAATACTTTGAGGAGAATTGGTATAAGCTGATCTTTGAATTTCTAGTAGAATTCTGCACTGAGGCCATTTGGCCCTGGGCTTTTTTGGGTTGGGAGAATGTTGATGGCTCTTTCTATTTCCCCAGGGGTTATAGGTCTATTTAAATTGCTTATCTGTTGTTTATTTCATTTTGGCAGGTGATATCTATCCAAAAAGTTTTCCGTTTCCTTTACATTTTCGAATTTTGTAGAGTACAGGTTTTCAAAGTATGACCTGACGAATCTCTGGATTTCCTGAGTCTGTTATTATGACCCCTTTTTTCATTTCTGATTTTGTTCATTTGCATGTTCACATTGTGGCATTTCCTGTGTTTGGATAAAGGTTTGTCTATCTTGTTGATTTTCTCAAAGAACCAACTCTTTGCTACATTAATTCTTTGTATCATTTTCCTTGTTTCTACTTTATTGAGTTGAGCCCTCAATTTGATTATTTCCTGGTATCTACTCCTCCTGGGTGAGTTTGCTTCTTTTTGTTCTAGAGCTTTCAGTTGTGCTGTTAATTCTCTAGTGTGACTATTCTCCAGTTTCTTCCTGTGAGCACTTAGGGCTATGAACTTTCCTCTTAGCACTGCTTTTAAAGTGTCCCATAAATTTGGGCATGTTGTGTCTTCATTCTCATTGAATTCTACGAAGACTTTAATTTCTTTTTTATTTCTTCTGTGACCCAGGTGTGGTGCCATTGCATATTATTCAATTTCCATGAGTTTGTAGGGTTTCTGCGATTTGGGTTGTTGTAGAATTCTAACTTTAAAGCATGGTGATCTGAATGAGATACTAGGGGTCATTCCAATTTTTGTACCTGGTGAGGTTGGATATGTTGCCAAGTATGTAGTCAATTTTTCAGAAGATTCCATGTGGCACTGAGAAGAAGGTATATTCTTTTGTGTTTTGATGGAATGTTCTATAGATGTCAGTCAAGCGCAAATGAGTCATAACTTCTATTAGTTCCTTTGGTTCTTTGTTAAGTTTATGTCTGCTAGTCCTGTCTAGTGGTGGGAGAGGAGTGTTGAAGTCTCCCACTAAAAGGGTGTGAGGTTTTTTGTGTGGTTTGAGTTTTAGTAATGTCTCTTTTCTGACTGTGGATGCCTTTGTATTTGGGGCATAGATGCTCAGAATCGAGACTTCATCTTGGTGGATTTCTTCTGTGATAAACATGAAATGACCTTCGTCATCTCTTTTGATTGATTTCAGTTTAAAGTCTAGTTTGTTAGATATTAGGATTGCTACCCCTGCTTGTTTCTTGGGGCCATTGATAGGAAAATCATTTCCTAACCCTTAATTCTGAGGTAATGTCTGTCTTTGAAGCTGAGGTGTGTTTCTTGTATGCAGCAGAAGGATGGGTTCTGTCTTCAAATCCATTCTGCTAGGCTGTGTCTTTTTAAGGGTAATTTAAGGCCATTAATGTTGAGGGATATTAATGACCATTGATTGCTCATTCTTCTTTGATTTGGAATGGTTGTTGGTGGTGGAATTATGTGTGGATTATCACCCCTTTGTTGTTTACTGTTGGTAGAGAGGGATTCTCTAATGCCTATGTTTTTCTGGTTATAGAAAACTTCCTTGGGTTGGGATTTTCCTTCCAAAACTTTCTGTAGGGCTGGGTTAGTGGATACGTATTGCTTGAATCTAGTTTTGTCATGGAATATCTTGTTTTCTCCATCTATAGTGATTGAGAGCTTTGCCAGGTATAGCAGTCTGGGCTGGCATCCATGGTCTCTTAGTGTTGGTAGAATATCTATCCAGGATCCTCTGGCTTTCAGAGTCATGGAGAAGTCAGGTGTAATTCTGATAGGTTTTCCTTTATATGATACTTGGCTTTTTTCCTTAGCTGCTCTTAATATTCTTTCTTTATTCTGCATATTTGGGGTCTTGATTATTATGTGGCGAGGGGACGTTTTTGTGATCCACTCTATTTGGTATTCTGTAAGCTTCTTGTACCTTCATTGGAATGTCTTTCTTAAGGTTGGGAGAGTTTTCTATGATTTTGTTGAATATGTTTTCTGCCCCTTTGAGGTGGTTTTCTTCACCTTCTTCTATACCTAATATTCTTAGGTTTGGTCTTGTCATGGTGTCCCATATTTCCTGGATGTTTTGTGTTAAGGATTTGTTGGACTTAAGATTTCCTTTGGTTGGTGAATCCATTTCTCCTAGTGTATCTACAACACCCGAGATTCTGTCTTCCATCTCTTATAATCTGTTGGTAATGCTTGTATCGGTAGTACCTGACCTTTTGCCTAGCTTTTCTATTTCCAGCCTTTCTTCAGATTGTGTTTTTTTATTGTTTCTATTTCAGTTTTCAATGCTTGCACTGTTTGCATTGTTTCTTGTAATTTTCAGTTTATCTTTTCATCCATTTGTTGCATTTTATGAATTTTTTGGCTTGTTTTTTCTTCCATTTCTTGCATTTTTTGGTTTGCTTTTTCTTCCAGTTCTGGTATCTTTTGGTTTGTTGTTTCTTCCATTTCCTGCCTTTTTTCGTTTGTTTTTTCTTCCAGTTCTTGTATTTTTTGCTTTGTTTTTCTTCCATTTCTTGCATTTTTTTGCTTTGTTTCTTCTTCCATTTACTGCCTTTTTTGGTTTGCTTTTTCGTCCATATCTTGCAGTTTTTTGTTTGCTTTTTCTTCCATTTCTTGCATTTTTTGTTTGTTTTTTCTTCCATTTATTGCAGTTTTGGTTTGTTTTTTCATCCATTTTTTGAGTGATTTTCCTATATTCTATTTTAGGGCCTCTATCATTTTCATGAACGTGGTTTTAAGGTCATTTCTTCTGCTTCATTTGCAATGGAATCTTGGAGTCTTGCTGGTGTGGAGTCTCTAGAATCGGGCGGTGTCATATTTGTTTTTCTGTTGATGAGTGTGTTTTTCTACTGTCTCTTTCCCATCTCTTCTTCTAGTGGGTGCAGAAAGAGCCCCTTACTGGTCTGGTGGTTAGGGGACGTGAGTTCTCTTTTGGTGGGTGCTAGCAAGTCCAATAATCTGGTAGTTCTTCTATTCTTCGTCCTTGTTCTCATCCCGTGGGTGGAGAAGAAAGACATTATCTGAGAGTTAAAGGTTGGGAAAAAATTTTAAAATCAAATGGACCTAAGAAACAAGCAGGGGTAGCAATCCTAATATCTAACAAATTAGACTTTACAGTAAAATCAATCGAAAGAGATGACGGAGGTCATTACATACTCATCACAGGCAAAATCCATCAGGATGAAGTGTCTATCCTCATCATCTATGCCCCAAATACAAAAGCATCCACATTTGTAAAAGTAACATTACTAAAACTTAAATCACATATAAAGCCCCACACACTTATAGTGGGAGATTTCAACACACCGCTCTCACCACTAGACAGGACTACCAGACAGACACTCAACAAAGAAGCAAAGGGTATAATAGAAGTAATGACCCGACTGGGATTAACAGACATCTATAGAACATTTCATCCACATAAAAAAGAATATACCTGTAAAGAGAAGCTTTTTCCTTGAGAGAAGCCTTCCCGCCAGCCTAGTTCTGGAGCTGCATCAGTCCCAAATAAGCACACAGGAGGCTATATTAATTATGAAGTTGTTGGCCTTGCTTGTTTCTTACTGGCTAGCTCTGACTTAAGCAATTACCCCATAATTGTTAATCTAAGTATTTCTCTTACTAGAGAATAGTTCCGGGCTTCCTACCCCATGGCGTTACATCTTGACTCTCTGGAGTTTCTCCTACCCAGAGTTCTCCTGGACTCCTAGTACCACCTATCTTGGTTTCCTATTGGTCCAACAGTGCTTTATTGACATAATCACAGGACTTCCCACATCATATACATTCTTCTCATGACCACATGTAACCTTCTCAAAAAATCAACCACATACTTGGCAACATATCCAACCTCAGCAGCTTCAAAAAAAATTGGAATAACTCCATGCATCTTATCAGACCACCAGGCTTTAAAATTAGAATTCAACAACAACACAAATTGCAGAAAACCTACAAACTCATGGAAATTGAATAATGCAAAACTGCACCACACATGGGTCACAGAAGAAATAAAAAAAGAAATTAAAGACTTCCTAAAATTCAATGAGAATGAAGACACAACATACACAAACTTATGGGACACTTTGAAAGCAGTGCTACAGGGGAAGTTCATAGCACTAAGTGCCCACATGAAGAAACCGGAGAATAGTTATACTAGAGAATTAACAGCACAGCTGAAAGCTCTAGAACAAAAAGAATCCAACTCCCCCAGGAGGAGTAGACACCAGGAAATAATCAAATTGAGGGCTGAAATCAACAAAGTAGAACCTAGGAAAACAATACAAAGAATCAATGCAACGAAGAGTTGGTTCTTTGAGAAAATCAACCAGATAGACCAACCTTTGTCCAAACTTACCAAACAGCAGAGAGTTTGCATGCAAACTAACAAAATCAGAAATGAAAAGGGGGACATAACAACGGACTCTGAGGAAATCCAGAGAATCATCAGGTCACACTTTGAAAACCTGTACTCCACTAAATTTGAAATTTTAAAGGAAGTGGATGACACCCTAGATAGCTATCACTTGCCAAAATTAAATCAAGAACAGATAAGCAATTTAAATAGACCTATAAGCCCTATGGAAATAGAAGCAGTCTTCAAAAGTCTCCCAAACAAAAAAAGCCCAGGTCCAGATGGCCTCAGTGCAGAATTCTACTGGAAATTCAAAGAACAGGTTATACCAATTATTCTCAAAGTATTCCATGCAATAGAAGCAGAAGGTTCTTTGCCAAACTCTTTCTATGAGGCTTCAATAACCTTGATCCCCAAGCCACACAAAGACACAACTAAGAAAGAGAACTTCAGACCAATATCCCTCATGAACATTGATGCAAAAATACTCCATGAAATACTGGCAAATCAATCAAAACAATCATTCAACATGATCAAGTAGGTCTCATCCCAGGGAATCAGGGATGGTTCAACATACGAAAACCCATCAACGTAATCCACCATATAAACAAGCTGAAAAACAAAAATCACATGATCATCTCACTAGATGCTGAAAAAGCCTTTGACAAAATCCAACACCCCTTCATGATAAAGGTATTGGAGTGATCTGGGATAAAATGGACATACTTAAACAAAATAAAAGCTATATAGAGTAAACCAACAGCCAACCTCAAACTAAATGGACAGAAATTCAACACAATTCCTCTAAAATCAGGAACAAGACAAGGCTGGCCACACTCTCCATGCCTTTGCAACATCGTACTTGAAGTTCTAGCCATTGCCATATGACAACAAAAGGGGATCAAGGGGATACAAATTTGGAATTAAGAGATAAAACTTTCACTGTTTGCAGATGATATGATAGTTTACATAAATGACCCAAAGAACTCCACCAGGGAATTCTTACAGCAGATTAACACCTTCAGCAAAGTGGCAGGCTACAAGATCAACTCAAGAAAATCAGTAGCCCTACTATATATAGATGATAAAAGGGCTGAGAAATAAATCAGAGAAACATCACCCTTTACAATTTCCACAAAGAACATAAAATACCTTGGGGTAACACCACCCAAACAAGTGAAAGGCCTGTATCGCAAGAAATTTGAATCTTTAAATAAAGAAATTAAAGAAGCCCTCAGAAAATGGAAAGATCTCCCATGCTCTTGGATTGGTAGGATCAATGTAGTAAAAATGGCAATCCTGCCAAAAGCAATCTACAGATTCAATGCATCCCCATTAAAATCCCAGCACAATTCTTCACAGAACTTGAAAGAACAATAATCAATTTTGTATGGAAAAGCAAAAGACCAAGGATAGCCAAAACAACCCTGTTCAATAAGGCAACATCTGGAGGCCTCACCATCCCTGACTTCAAGCTCTATTACAGAGCTATAGTCCTGAAAACAGCTTGGTATTGGCACAAAAATAGACAGGTAGACCAATGGAATCAAATTGAAAACACTGATATTAACCCACACATGTATGAACATCTGATCTTTGACAAAAAAGCTAAAAATATACAATGGAATAAAGAAAGCATCTTCAACAAATGGTGCTGGAATAACTGGAGGCGGCATGTAGACGAATGCGGGTCGATACATGTTTATTGCCATGCACAAAACTTAAGTCCAAATGGATCAAAGACCTCAACATAAATCCAGCCACACTGACCCTCTTAGAAGAGAAAGTGGGAAGAACCCTTGAACGAATTGGTACAGGAGACAACTTCCTGAACATAACACCACTAGCACAGACAGTGAGATCCACAATTAATAAATGGGACCTCCTGAAACTGAGAAATTTCTGTAAGGCAAAGGACACAGTCAGCAAGACAAAAAGGCAGGCGACAGAATGGGAAAAAATATTCACTAACCCCACATCTGACAGAGGGTTGATTTCCAAAATGTACAAAGAACTCAAGAAGCAAGTCTCAAAAACACCAAAGGATCCAATTAAAAATGGCATGCAGCCGGGTGGTGGTGGCGCATGCCTTTAATCCCAGCACTCGGGTGGCAGAGGCAGGCGGATCTCTGTGAGTTCGAGGCTGGGCTGGACTGACAGCCTCCAAAACAATACAGAGAAACCCTGTTTCGGAAAACGAAAAAATTAAAAATAAAAATAAAAACGCCTGCAGAACTAAATAGAGAATTTTCAATAGAGGAGTCTAAAATGGCTGAGAATCACTTGAGAAAGTGCTCCACATCCTTAGCCATCTGAGAAATGCAAATCAAAACAACTCTGAGATACCATCTCACTCCTGTCAGAAGGCTAAAATCAAAAACACCAACGACAATTTATGCTGGAGAGGATGTGGTAAAAGGGGAACACTCCTCCATTGCTGGTGGGAGTGCCAACTTGTTCATCCACTTTGGAAATCAGTATGGAGATTCTTCATAAAAATGGGAATAAACCTACCACAAGACCCAGCAACTCCACTCTTAGGCATATATCCAAAAAATGCCCATTCATACAACAAGGATGTCTGTTCAACTACGTTCATAGCAGCATTATTTGTAATAGCCAGAACTTGGAGGCAACCTAGATGTCCCTCAACCGAAGAGTGGATAGAGAAAATGTGGTACATTTACACAATGGAGTACTATTCAGCAGAAAAAAACAATAGAACCCTGAGATTTGCAGGCAAATGGATGACACTAGAAGAAACCATCCTGATCAAGGTAACCCAGTCACAAAAAGAGAAACATGGCATGTACTCTCTCATATATGGATTTTAAACATAGATCTGTGGAGTTCCAGTCTACAATCCCATGGCCAGAGAGTCTGGGAAACAGAACCTTCATTCAGTGGCTGATGGAAGAAGAGGCAGACTCCCATGGCTAAGCACTGAGCTAAACTCAAGAAAGCCAGTAACAGAGAGTGAGGACTGATGACCAAAGGGATTAAGACTGGCCTGGGTTAACCCCCAGAAACAGCTGACCTGACAAGGTTTAGCTCTTGAATCACAGACTGAGGCCTGGGAATCCAGCATGGGACTGAACAAGACCCCCTGAATGTGGGTGCCAGTGAGGAGGCCTAGGCAATCTTTGGGCCTTGCGTAGTAGATCAATATTTATCCTTGGCATACACATGGACTTCGTGTACCCATCCAACAATGAGAGATACACTCTCACCCTGGACTCCTGTGGGAGGGTCTAGGCCCTGCCCTGGATGAACTGACAGCCTATGGACACAATCATGGAGGGCCTCACCCTCCCTGAGAAAATGAGGGGGTATGGGGGGGGTTGGAGAGAGGGCGTGGGAGGAGTGGAGTGAAAGGCGGAGGGACCTGGTATTGACATGTGAAGCAACCTTGTTTCTACTTTAAATTTAAAATAAAAAAGTTTAAAAAAAGAAATCTTAAAAAAAAGAAAACAGATAAACAATCTAAATAGTCCTATAATCCTTAACGAAATAGAAGCAGTCATCAAAAGTCTCCCAACCAGGAAAAGCCCAGGCCCAGATGGCTTCAGTGCAGAATTCTACCAGAAATTCAAAGAAGAGCTAATTCCAATACTCCTCAACGTATTCCACACAATAGAAGCGAAGGCTCACTGCAAAACTCTTTATGAGGCTACAATTACCTTGGTACCCAAGCCACATAAAGATACAACTAAGAGAACTATAGACCAATTTCCCTCATAAATATTAATGCAAAAAAACTCAATAAAATACTAGCAAATCAGCCGGGCGGTGTTGGCGAAGGCCAGGTGGTGGTGTTGCATGCCTTTAATTCCAGCACTCGGGAGGCAGAGGCAGGCAGATCTCTGTTAGTTCGAGGCTGGGCTGGACTGACAGCCTCCAAAACAATACAGAAAAACCCTGTCTCATAAAAACCAAAAAAAAAACTAGCAAATCGGGTTCAAGAATTCATTAGAAAAATCATCCACCATGATCACGTAGGCTTCATCCCAGGAATGCAGGTATGGTTCAACATTAGAAAAATCTATCAATGTAATCCACCATATAAACAAACTGCAAAAGAAAAACCACATGATCATCTCACTAGATGCTGAAAAAGCCTTTGACAAAATCCAGCACCCCTTCATGATAAAGGTCCTAGAGAGATCAGGGATAACAGGAACATACCTGAACATAATAAAAGCAATTTACAGTAAACCAACAGCTAACATCAAACTAAATGGAAAGAAACTCAACGCAATTACTCTAAAATCAGGAACAAGACAAGGCTGTCCCCTCTCTCCATATCTCTTCAATATTGTACTTGAAGTTCTAGCTAGAGCAGTAAGACAACAAAAGGAGAACAAGGTGATACAAATAGGAAAAGAAGAAGTCAAGCTTTCACTATTTTCAGATGATATGATAGATTACATCATTGACCAGAAAAACTCTGCAAGGGAACTCCTAGAGCTGATAAACACCTTCAGCAAAGTGGCAGGATACAAGGTTAACTCAAAAAATCAGTGGCCCTGTTATATACAGATGGTAAAGTGGCTGAGAAAGAATTCAGAGAAACATCACCCTTTACAACAGCCATAAACAGCATCAAATATCTGGGGATAACATTAACCAAAGAAGTGAAAAACCTGTATATCAAGAACTGTGAGTCTATAAAGAAATAAATCAAAGAAGATACCAGAAAATGGAAAGATCTCCCGTGTTCTTGGATTGGTAAGATCAACATAATAAAATGGCATCTTACCAAAAGCAGTCTACAGATTCAATGCAATCTCTATCAAAATTCCGGCACAATTCTTCACAGACTTTGAAAGAACAATAATCAACTTTATATGGAAAAACAAAAGACCCAGGATAGCCAAAACAACCCTATACAATAAAGGAACTTCAGGAGGCATCACCATACCTGACTTCAAGCTCTATTATAGAGCTATAGTCCTGAAAACAGCTTGGTATTAGCTTAGAGAAGACCTACCCCTCCTGAAAGGACCACTCTGAGTCTGTGCACGCCTCAGTCTTCAGCGTCTTCTGGTTCTTTCCTGGTGCTTAAAGAGAGAAAGAGACCCCTTGACCTCCCACTGAAAGAAAGGATGGGAAGAAGGCAAAATAAAAATACAGCCAACAACATATGAACCAGTATGACGCCACCAGGGTCTAGAACCTCTACACTAGCAAGACCTGAAGATATCAACTCAGATGAAACAGAAAAGAATGACCTTCAAAACAACCTACTTAAAGTGATAGAGGCCCTCAAAGAGGATATGAGAAAGTCCCTTAAAGAAATGGAGGGCCATTTTTCCCAGTGCTTAAGGTGAGTAGGGGCCCTACTCTGAGTCCCAATTCCCTGCATACCCCAGCTCCATCACCCTGGGCATTTCCTGAGCCTAGAGAGGACCTGCCCCTCCTGGAAGGATCGCTCTGAATCTGCCCACACCTCAGTCTTCAGTGTCTTCTGGTCCTTTCCCCATCCTTAATTTGAGTAGGGGCTCTGCTCTGAGCCCCAACTCCCTACATCCCCTGGCTCTGTCTCCCTGGGCATTTCTGCACCTAGAGAGGACCTGCCCCCCCAGAAGTATTGCCCTGAATCTGCCCACACCTCATTCTTCAGTGTCTTCCGGTACTTTCCGGGGGCTTAAGATGAGTAGGGGCCCTGCTCTGAGCCCCAACTCTCTATATCCTCTGGGTGTTTCTGTGCCTAAAGAGGACCTGCCCCCCAGAAGGATCACCCTGAATCTGCCCACACTTCATTCTTCAGTGTCTTCTGGTCCTTTCCTAGTGCTTAAGTGCCTAAATGCTTAAGTTTCTTCCTGGTGCTTAAGTACCCTCTGGTTTCTGCCCTGTGATTGAGAGTGTCCCAGACCCACCTGCACCCACTGAAGTATTGGACCTGCTTGAACGCACTGGAAAGGATCCTTAGACCCAAACCCACCAGAAGAGGAAGAGACCCCACGAACTCCCACTGAAAGAAAGGATGGGAAGAAGGCAATATAAAAACACAGACAACAACAAAGGAACCGGTATGACACCACCAGAGTCTAGAAACTCTACACCAACAAGACCTGAACATACCAACACAGGCAAAACAGAAAAGAATGACCTTCAAAACAACCTTCTGAAAGTGATAGAGGCCCTCAAAGAGGATATGAGAAAATCCCTTAAATAAATGGAAGAAAACACAAACCAAAACATGGAAGAAATCAACAAATCTCTCAAGGAAAACCAAGATAAAACAATTAAACAAATGAAGGAAACAATTCAAACAGTTCAAGACCTGAAAACCGAAATGGAGACAATAAGAAAAACACAAACGAAGGTATTGCTGGAAATCGAAAGGCTGAACAAACAATCAGGAACTACAGATGCAAGCATAACTAACAGAATACAAGAGATGGAAGACAGAATCTCATGCACTGAAGATAAACTAGAGGAAATAGATTCATCAACAAAGAAAGTCTTTAATCCCAGCACTCGGGAGGCAGAGGCAGGCGGATCTCTGTGAGTTCGAGACCAGCCTGGACTACCAAGTGAGTTCCAGGACAGCCTCCAAAGCCACAGAGAAACCCTGTCTCGGAAAAAAAAGAAAGTCTTAAATCCAAGTCTTAAATCCAACAAATCCTTAACACAAAATATCCAGGAAATTTGGGACACCGTGAAAAGACCAAATCTAAGAATAATAGATAGAGGAAGGTGAAGAAGCCCAGCTCAATAGCTCAGAAAACATATTCAAAAAATTATAGAAGAAAAATTTCCCAACCTGAAGAAGGAGATGCCTATGAAACTACAAGAAGCTTACCGAACACCAAATAGACTAGAGCAAAAATATGTCCCCACCGGGCGTTGTTGGTGCACGCCTTTAATCCCAGCACTCGGGAGGCAGATGGATCTATGTGAGTTCGAGGCCTCCAAAACAATACAGAGAAACCCTGTCTTGTAAAACCAAAATAATGTCGCCTCTCCACATAATAATCAAAACACCAAACATACAGAATAAAGAACGAATATTAAAAGCAGCAAAGGAAAAAGGCCAAGTAACATATAAAGGCAAACCTATCAGAATTACAGCTGACTTCTCCATGGAAACTATGAAAGCCACAACGTCCTGGATAGATGTTCTACAAACACTAAGAGACCACAGATTCCAGCCCATACTACTATTCCCAGCAAAACTCTCAATCACTATAGATGGAGAAAACAAGATATTCCATGGCAAAACCAGATTTTTGCAATACATATCCACAAATCCAGCCCTACAGAGAGTTCTAGAAAGAAAACTCTGACACAAGGAAGTTAACTACACTCAAAATAACAAGGGCAATAGATAATCTAACTTTACCAGAAATCAGAAATAGGAGAAAAACTCACACATAAAACCACCACCAAAAGCAGATCCAAAGCAAACAAGAATCAACAATCAATGGTCATTAATATCCCTGAATATCAATTGTCTTAACTCACCTATAAAAAGACACAGAATGGATTTGAAGACAGAATCCATCCTTCTGCTGCATACAAGAAACACACCTCAGTTTCAAAGACAGAA
Source organism: Mesocricetus auratus (assembly GCF_017639785.1). Classification (NCBI taxonomy): domain Eukaryota; kingdom Metazoa; phylum Chordata; class Mammalia; order Rodentia; family Cricetidae; genus Mesocricetus; species Mesocricetus auratus. The sequence continues at coordinate 9,353 of NW_024433826.1, read as the reverse complement.
TCTACCTAAAGGTTAAGGGTTGGGAAAATACTTTTCAATCAAATGGACTTAAGAAGCAAGTGGGTGTAGCTATCCTAATATCTAACAAAGTAGACTTCAAACTAAAATTAATCAGAAAAGTTGAATAAGGTCACTTCATATTCATCATAGGAAAAATCCATCAGGAAGAAGTCTCAATTCTGAACATATATGGCCCAAATATGAAGGCACCCATGTTCATAAAAGAAACATTACTAAAACTGAAATCACACATTAAACCCCACACACTTATAGTGGGAGACTTCAACACCCCACTCTCACCACTGGACAGGTCCACTAGACAGAAACTTAACAAAGAAACAAAGCAATTAACAGAAGTTATCGCCCAATTGGTTTTAACAAACATATACAGAACATTCCGCCCAAACACAAAAGGATATACCTTCTTCTCAGCACCACATGGTATCTTCTCTATTTTAGAGAGCTAATGGTTTCTAGAATGAGTTTCACACATCTTTAGGCTTCTACTTCTTCAGACCTCTGTAAAGGGCAGCTTTTCCTTGTTAGCCGCTTTGGTTTATCCCCTGCCAGCCACCTGGGCTCTGCTGCATTGTAGTCCCCAAATAAACACACAAGACGCTGTATTAATTATGAAGCTGTTGGCCTTGCTTGCTTCTTACTGGCTACCTCTGACTTAAGTAATTACCCCATAATTGTTAATCTAAGTATTTCTCTTGCCGGAGAATAGTTCCGGGCTTCCTACCTCCATGGCATTACATCTTGACTCCTTGTGTTTCTCCTTCCCAGAATCCTCCTGGATTCCTAGCCCCACCTATCTAGATTCCTATTGGCCAGCAGTAATTTATTGACATATACACAGGACTTCCCCAACAGACCTCAAGGTAAAAAGTAGATTAAGTGGGACCCTGCACAGGGCACAATCAGAGCAGTGCTTGCACAGAGAAGACACCAATGGAGGACACTGCTCTTCCTGTGCTCAGTAGACTTTGTCTCTCTCCTGCACCACACACATATCTTTTACAGCCTTCGGCCAGAACAACATTGGTTTTGCTCTTTGATGCAAGGTCCAGCTGTGTAGACCAGGATGTCCCAGAGATCTTCCTGCCTCCACCTCCCATGTGCTGAGATTAAAGGCCTGGGCCACCATACTCAGTCTAGCACAACAGCACTCTTTAGCTCAGTTCTCATCATGGTCCGGTTCTGTTTAGACAAAACCCAAATCCTCCTTACCTCAAACCCAGGTTTCTTCATTTAACTGTAATGCACTCTCCCAGTTTCACCTCTCATGGCCTCTCACTTCCTGGCCTCACTGACTGCCCTGATCTCCTGGAAATACCCCTTCCTCAGAAATTCGGGGAATTTTGGAACTGATGGTTAAATGCTTCCCTAGCCTGGAGCTAACACTGAAAAGATGAGTAAATACCCTTCCACAATTGCCAGGCCCTGAGGCACAGCCTTGGAACCGCATATGAGGAGGATCAGAAGCTCAAGATCTGCCTGGGATGCAGAAGAACGAATCCAAGTCACAGGTCTGTCTTATAGTTGCTGCTTGCAACTTCAGGCCAAACACCTGTGATTCTAGCATTTAGGAGAGGGGCAGGCAGCTCGAGAGCTCAAAGTCATCCTTGGCTTCATAGTAAGTTTGTAAACAGCTTGAGATACAGGAGGCCCTAATTCAAAACCAAAATAACAACAAAAAACAAGCAAAACACTGAACCCTAAATCTGGTATCTGCATCACCCTACTCCCCAGGCTCAAGAAACATCACAAAATAGAGGGCAAACAGAATGTTAGAGCTGGAGAAGGGGGAAGAATGCTGTGAAAAAGTTGTCTTCTGGATGTGACATGGCCATTGAGTTCATGGCCACAGCAGCCAGTGTTCCCTGAACAAGATCAAGCCACCAAACATTCCAGAATAGGGGAGGGCTCAGAAGCACTCACTGTGAGCTAAGGAGCCATTGGCAGTTCCCTGATGGTTGCTGAGGGAGAGTCAATTTTCTCTGGGGTTATGGCCCCTGGGAAGTGTCACTTGCTCCAGTGGATGACACCACACCTATACGTATGTGGGCAAAACTAATGGATTCAGTGAATTAATTTTCAAAGACAGGAAGGTAGGAGAGGAACATGTTGGCAGGGAGGGAGAAGAAGGGGAGAGGGGTGAAAATAACTAAGGTCCATTGTATACATGTATGTGGTAAAACAACAAGACATAATTATTTACAATCTACATTAAAAATATAATACATCACACAAGAGATTTAGCCACAATACAAGGGGGAGTGTTCAAGCGGGAAAATGTCACCATAAAAGTCAAAATGAAACTTTATGTATTTGTTTATTTTGAGACAGAGTGTTAGATTTCTGAGCAGAGAATAGAGAGACAAAAGGCAGGAGAGAGACCAGAGTCTGCCCTCAACAGCACTCACCAAGAGAAGAGCACCAACTTTCCCATGAGGGAAAGAAGTTGTACTGGGGATAAGGAACATTTTTTTAAACAGAGGATTTCTCTGTATAACCTGGATCTCCTAGAACTCACTCTGGCTGTCCTGCAACTCACTCTGTAGACCTTGTCATCCTGGAACTCACTGTGTAGACTTGGCTGTCCTGGAACTCACTATGTAGACCTGGCTGTCCTGGAAGTCACTCTGTAGACCTGGGTATTCTGGAACTCAGAGATCTTCCTATCTCTGCCTCCTGCATGTTGGTGTGCACCACCACCACCTGGCAGCTTTGACCTTTTATAGTGGCAATAAGGGAACTGAATAAAAAGGAAGCTCATGCAGCTTCAGGGGGCTACATGTGGGTTTGCAATCTCTGTCTTGGTATTGTCTGCTCAAGCAAGACAGGTTATCTTGGGAAATGGTCTGTCCCAGCAAACATCCCTCTCCACTTGGCTGCTAAGTGACAAGGTTGAACTAGGTCATCTGTAATCCCAAGGAATCCTGCTTTACAACCGAGACACTGTACCATTCTAAACCCAGAAAACAAATAAAGTGAACAAGGATGACTGGATCCAACAGGAATAAGGGGCCCAAACCACGAAGTGCCAAGTGGGAGGGCCGGGGATGAGAAATAAAAAATACAAAAGTAATAACTGGGATCAGGCTGTCTTGCGTAAGCTCATGACTTATACCAAGCAAGTTTGATAAGAAGTACAGCAGCTCATATGATATTTGCAGGAGGAAAAATGGGCAAGGAGAGCATGGAGCTTAGTCAGACAATGTTGGTAAAGAGAACACAGCTGCCTAAGGACTGTTAACCAGATTCAAGTGGGGAAGAGTCAGGTCCCCAGAAACCACAACCCTGACTCCTATGTGGTACTAGCTTTAGTGTCAGATTATCCATGCCAATTATGTTGTGGACAAGGAAACAGAACTAAAGTTCCTTTTGTCCTTTCATCAGGACCTCTAAGAATGTCTTGGGTTGGTCTAACTCTCCACAGGACAGGACATCTCGTCTTTCTTAACTGCTTCTAGTTGAGGAGGGTCACTGCCAGACTGGATTACTTCAGGGTCCTTTGACCTAGGTCCTCTCTTCACCTAGAAGGATGAGAGTTTTATCCTGATAAGCTGTGATGGCTAATGAAACAAGCCAGAGTAGGGGAGCAGAAGCCCATACATAGGAGGAGTCTTGTGGGTGATGTTTTTGTCTGGTCTCTGTGTCTGGGCCCCATCTCAACCCAATTAGGATTTGTTCATGTGGAAGCAGCATTACTGCTGGAAGAGACACAAATCCTATTGTTAACAGAATTCAGGCCTTGTATATTGAATTTTGGGGTACTGCATCAGTCAAAGAATCAACTTGGTCTTAAAAGATGTTAAGTTACTCTAAAACTTAGTTTTGAGTCCTGAAAAAATGTCTACAGTAGCACGAAAAGGGATAAGTTAGGTGAACAAGTGATCCCTTTCAGAGGTACTCAAACTGTTTTCAAGGAGTAGGGGATTCGGATCTCTCTTACCTGCTTCAAACTGACAGAAAGGGTGACGTAGAAGTGGCGGCAGATAGAGTGCCTCAGAGAAGGGTTTGGACTCCTGATCCTCCTGCCTCAGGAGTTCTTATATTATAGGTATGTTCCACTGTGTCCAAAATTTTCAATTATTTTTAAGACAGGGGATCAAGCTCTGTAACCCTGGGTAGTGTGGCACTCGGTAGGTAGACAACGCTAGCTTCAGACTTGTGATGATCTTCCTGCTTTTCCAAACACACCACACACACACACACACACACACACACACACATACACACACACACACACACACACACACACACACCATGCTGGGATTACAAGCATGCATCATCATGCAGTGTGGTTCGTGACAAAACTGAATGAAAAGTATTCTACATGTGCCACTGGGAGCTCAAGTTCTGAGGAAACTGTATCAGTGCTAAAGATCCCACAGAAGGGTTGACATTGACTGCCTGTGACTGGGGAGAAAGATATTGTTGTGGGTCCAAAGCCAAAATTATCTAGGGTTACTTTTCGCTTCTTTCTCTCCCTGGCCTTGAACTTACTATATGGGTAAGGATAAGCCTGAAATCTTAATGGTTCCGTCTCTATCTCTAAAGGTTCAGGGTTATAGGCATGTGTCTGGTTTATGTGGAAGCCTGAAATTTTAATGGTTCTGTCTCTACCTCTAAAGGTTCAGGGTTATAGGCATGTGTCTGGTTTATGTGGAAGCCTGAAATTTTAATGGTTCTGTCTCTACCTCTAAAGGTTCAGGGTTACAGGCATGTGTCTGGTTTATGTGGTGGACTCAGACACAGGGTGAACTCAGGGCCTTTTGCATGCTAGATAAACATTCTACCATTGAGTTACAGGCCTAGTTCTCATGACCCTTTTTGATGGACATTTACTATCAACCTTTCTTATTCATCTAACTTTTTTTGACCTTGAGATAAAACTATTTATTGCAGATCTCAGGAGCTGAAGAAAGGATGAAAGAGTAGTCCAGAGCCCCTTTCACAAACAATCAAGAAGCTTGGAATGTATTGCTAAATTGTGCATACCTCTAGACTCCATCAGTCCTAAGCTAGGAATGTCAGAATGATAACCTCAGTGCATGGCAGTGGTCCTCAACCTTCCTAATGCTGTGACCCTTTAATACAGTTCCTCATGTTGTGCTGACCCCAGCAACAAAAGTATATTCATAGCTACTTCATAACCTAAATTTTGCTAGTGTTATGAATTGTAATGTACAAGCCTGTTTTCTTATGGTCTTAGGATACCCCTGTAAAAGGATCTTTTGACCTCCCCCCAAAGGGGTCAAGACCCACATAGCTTAAGAACAGCTGGTCTATGGTCATACCAACCTGAATTGGCTAGATCTTACCAGAACTGTCACCTTAAAAGACTGGGGCAGGAGAGAGATTATAGAGATGGATGACTAAGTCTGTAATGTGCTTGCTTTGCAAGCATGAGGACATGAGTTCAATCCCCAAAACCCATATCGAAATGCCAATAGTACACGTGCCTGTCACACCGGTGCTGAAGAGGTGGAGATAGGCTCCTGGGGCTGCTGATTAGTATAATGAGATGAAAGTCCAAAGGAGATGGATGGCACTACTAAAGATGGAACTCAAGGTTTTCTTTGGCCTATAGATACACTCATGTGTAACTGCACACATGAACACACATAGGTACATGTACAGACACATTAATAAATAAAACTTTTGGGTTAGCAATATAGCACACCAGGATTACAGCTCAGGGATAATGTTTCCTGGCCTATGTAAAGTTCTAGGTTTGATCCCAGTGCTTCTAAATGTTTGCTGGATGAAGTGGCATATCCCAGCATATGGAGACAGAGGTGGAAGGACCACTACAAATTGGTGGCCAGCCTGATCTTCATAGTGATCTTCAGGAAAGCCTGAACTACAAGGAGACATGCATTTTTAATTTATTTTTATTTTTTACTTATGTGTTTATGCAGGGTGGAGGCTGGGAGGGGGGATGGATATGTGCAGGTATGAGTGTAGGTTTCTACAGAGTCTAGTACAGAGCATTAGAACTCATGGAGCTGGAGCAATGTGTGGTTTTAAGCTGACTGACAGGGTGCTAGAGTCCAAATTTGGATCCTTTATGGGAACAACATGTACTCTTTACTGTTAAGACATCACTTCAGGCCCAGAGACAAGTCTTAAACAAAGAAACAACTACAAAGAATTCCTAAACAAAGAATCACCTTGCAGTAGCTCTAGCTGACAACCCCACCTATGTGTATTGTCAACACATTTATTCATTACTTTCTTTTCTGTGACTGTAAAAGTTCACACAATCTCTCCCATATTGGGACATGTCATTCGGGGAATGAATCTGTGATCTTAGACCATTTACACTCATATTTGTTTGAGAAGAAACTCTTTTTCTTTTGAAACAAAGATTCCCTATAAATCCTAGGCTGCCACTGAATTTGCAATCCTGTTGTCCTGAGTCCTGAGTTTACAATAATGTGCCACCATGTTTGATTTAGAATAAGCTGTCTTATTTCCTTGGAGTAGAGTTGGGACCTTATGTGGATATTCCCCCACCCAGCCACCCTCAGTACTGGTACCCTGAATCACTGTGGCACCTTTATTACCGACAATGAAGCTGCACTGAGGCTCATGCATGACAATGAACCTGATAATTAGCACGGAACATCCATAATTTACATGCTGATTCACTGTTGGTGCACATTCCGTAGGTTCTGACTTGTGCAATGGCATGTTTCTGCCACTCTAGTTGCATAAAGAGGAAATGATAATGGAAGTGCACACTGGAGTTTTAGACTGCTTTTTTCCCTTACTAGTAGCCACATGAGGTTCTTCAATGTCTCTTCAGAGAATGAGGTGGGCGTTTTTGTTGTTGTTATGTGTTCAGTGTTGGGTATTGAACAGGCAGCCTTGCAAGTGTTAGATGAGTACTCTGCCACTGGCAATACGCCCTCCTTATTGTGAGGTTTGGAGGTCGGCCTTCACTCAGGCTTCCAACTCCTGTAGTCACAAGCCTGAGCCACCACACAAGGCACCTTCTCCCTGCTTTTAAACATAACCTATTAGATTTGTTCATTGACAATTTCATACATGTGTAATGTATTCTGGTTACTCTCACCAGTCCCTCCTATTTCCCACCTACTCCTGCCAACCCCACCCTTCCTTAATGGTCTTTTCCTTGTTCTGTTTCATTTTGCTTGTTGGTTGGTTGGTTTGCTTTGGTGTGTTTTCTGGGACAGGATCTCTCTACAGAGGTCTGGCTATTCTGGAAGTCTCTATGTAGATCAGGCTGGCCTCAAACTCATAGATCCCCCGCCCCTACCTCCCCAGTGCCGAGATCAAAATTGCCACTACACCCAGCCCTCCTCATTTTGTTTTGTAATGCACTGACTTTAACCAGAGTCTCACTTTGGTGTTTTGCTTTCATTCCCTCTGGGTTTTTAAAGGGGGTCTCCTGAAGTCCAGGCTGACCCTGAAATCCTGATGTTCCTGCCTCCATTTCCCATCTGCTGATTGCAAGGCTATGCTACATGTGAGTAGCTAGTGGAGGTTCTTTAGCTGATTCTCTTTTTCACTCTAAAATTTACTAATTAAAATTACATAGAGATGCATCCATGCACATTCTTTGAGGCCCTTCTGTGCAGTGATTTGATCTTTAACAGCAGTAATCACATCTGACAGAGATGGTATGTTTCCAAAACTTACCTCCTCTGAATTTCATAGCAAACAATATTCATTTATTCATTCATGATTGTGAGTATGCAAACGTGTGTGTGTGTGTGTGTGTGTGTGTGTGTGTGTGTGTGTGTCTTTCAGACCATATCTGTGCAGCTTGGCCTCAAAATTGCTATGTAGCTGAGGCTGGCCTCCATCCCCCAAGTGAATATGATTATAAAGACTGATTTTTATTTTAAATTGAGATACTCATATTACTTCATAAACAAAACAACAAAGCTGCCATGCCAAATTTTGACAAAAACATGTTATTATTTTTAAAAGATCTTTTTGTGTATGTGTGTATGTGTCTGTGTCTGTGTGTGGCTTTGCAGGCCAGACGAGGGCATGAGAAACCCTGAAACTGGAATTAGAGCCTGCTGTTAACCCCCTTATGTGGATGATGGGAACTGATTTTGGGTCCTCAGTAAGGCAGCAGGTGTCCTGAGCTGCTGACAGGTCTGTCTCCTTACTCATTCGCCTTCTGGATCTGAGGCCATGGCCAGCCCTCCCTCATCATCTTTCGCCATGACTAGAATCATCTGCACAGGCACTCCATGGTTTAATTTTCATGTTCTCCAGACAATGCAATGCACAACATTCACTGCAATGAAATGCTCTGTTGCTACTTTGTTTCTCAGATCTATTGCAAGTCCAGTCTAAAAGGAACTGCCTGACTTAAAAGGCAAGAAAGAAGGAATGTTTGGGTATTGCAGAGAAGGAAAGAAACACTTGGCATAGTCAGCAGTAAAATGATCAAGTTCATGCTTGGGGTATTACAAGTATGCAAAATCAAGTTCAAGCTTGGGCTATTACTAGTGTGTACAATCAAGTTCATACTTGGGGTATTGCAAGATTACCTCTCCTGCATATGTAAGATTTATACACACCACTTGATAAGAAGAAATTGTGTTATCCAGCTTTTATTTCTGCAACAAAAACTTGAGATAACTAACTCATAAGGAGAAATGTTTTATTTTCACTTAACAATTTTAGACTTATCAGTCCATGAAGGAGAAAAGCAAAGAAGAAAGGAATGGAATCCCACAAAGCTGTCCAAGGGTTGCAGAGGAAATATAACAGTACACGGGATATGGATGCTGTTGGTTGTTTATTGTGGGAAATTACTTACATGAGAAACCCAAGACACAGGTTAGTCTCTACAGCCTTTCGAGACCCAACCAGAACCCCAAAAGAGAGTGAGTGCCCCTTATGTTCTAAGTCTCCAATTCTGTTGGTCACTTCCTCATTGTTCTCAATATGCTGAATTCTTCTTTCTAATTTATCAATAGTTTGTTCAAATTCCTTGATCTTTGCTCTATTATCAAATCATTTCTTTAAGGATATTATATGGATTATGAAGCTAATAATTAGTATTGTATGTATGTATGTATGTATGTATATATGTATTCAAAGCAAGTCATAATCCTCTTCTAAAATTCCATCCATATAAGAAGCAAAAATATCCCTAATGCCCTGCATCATAAGATTATATTCCATAGGTATAGAATAGTTAATTTTACTTATTATTACTAGCATAAGATATAAGGAATGCAATGCTTACCTTCAGCGATTTTTCTGCTGTCAGGGCTGTGGTGTGGATTTCGACTTACAATAACTATATTTGGCCGGCAGGTGGCAGAGCATATCGCCAAGCACAATTCAGC